>NW_010205428.1:52155-54967 GCF_000695765.1 Mesitornis unicolor
TTTCTCAACTTTGAGGTTATGATTTAATCTATCATTACAAGGCCAGTGTGATTCAATGTTAGATAAAAATGTCTGCTTTACAGAGCTCACTTCATAGATCTCTTTGGTATACCCAAAAATTCTCAGTTTGATGCACAGTATACTTACCATTTCTCTCCTGCCTTCATCTTTCTCTTGAAGTTTCAGATGAGCAGACACCTGGAATGCAATACAATGGAATCTGATTTTGATCCAGTCTGAGCACAACAATCAGTTACAGTGGATGTCTCAGGTGCAACATCTCAACATGCCATTTAAACAACTTCTTTCAACCCAGTCAAGAAATTTTAAGTTGAACTATTATGTCCAAATCACAAGCATCACATATGCCTTTGCAGTAGGTAGCTGAGTATAATCTGGCTTTAGCAATCACTCAAGCATCTGACAAAAAGGGTATTAGAAAGAAAGGCCACTCTGCAAGTCAAAGACCTTGAGAGGAGGATGGAAGAGTCATGTTTTTTGCATAGCCACTAACTTCCCAGGCAATGCTAGAATCACAGTTTATTTGTGCTTCATTCGTATCATAAGGGTAATGAAAAAACTCTGCCGTTCTCTAGAATGTGAACAAATTAGTACAGAAATAAATAATCTCGTGAAAGATGTCATCTGCTGTCCTAAGAGGCAGCTCCACAAAACATTACGATTAACCCTTATTAGAAGCAATTAAACTGTTAAGTAATTACTTTTGTCAGAGCCTTGATGGATTAATTTAGACATTATCATCTGGGCCCAATTCTACAAAAGTGATCCTACGGGATTCTGACTACAATGTTCAAGTAAACAAAAGAGAAGAAAACCTTCCTCACAGAGAAGAGCCTTTGCAGAAAATTTCCCACATAAAAACTACAGTGATTTCTTTTAGACTTACAATCTGTGAATTGACAATGGCACACAGTATGAGCAGCACTAGCCCTGTTTCAGTAACATCCTCTGAGAAACACTGGATCACTTCTCAAACTGAGCAACAGGCACTTCTAGGCTGATTGGTCAACATGGCAACTAGTACACTTTGTGATGAAAAAACAGTAAGAAGAATTTACGTTGCCTGAAAGTCTTGGTATTACTCTGTCCTTATTGATTTCCTGTGAAGAACTGGAAAAACTTTTATACGATGCCTTTAATAACAAAAAGGCACAAAACAGAAGGAGCAGAGAGACCATGCTCAAGTCAAAACAGCACTCTGCAGTCAGAATGCGTAAGATGGAGAAAAAGGGAGAGACAATGTTACTCAGCCACCATCCAAGAAAAAAAGACGGTGCTTACAAAGGCTCATTATGTGCAGAATTGCAAGTTCCATTCTCTGAGAGGTCTGCACAGCACAAGCCTTAGATTTTCTTCCAAATCATAATTTGGGTCACAAACGGAAAATGATAAAGTTAAAGAAACTCAGACAACCCCTACAAGGATGAGCTTGAAATGGAATTCAAGGCATCTTCAAAGCCCAAGCACTTTCACTGAGTGGGATCAAACAGGGATAACAGCTTGTGGCATTACCAGCATTAAGAAAATGCACACAATAGACAAATATTTTTCCATTTTCTCCCACCCAAATAAATTAGAGCCAGAAATGAAGCTTACCATCATAGCTTCCTGCACAGTCAGATGAGGAAGAAGCATGTCATCTTGCATGATGTAGCAGGAGACTTTGCGAAAAGAGCGCAGGTCACGAGGCTGCCCATTGATGAGAATTTCTCCTTTCATTCCCGTCTCTCTGAAATGAACCAAGAAAATAACCAGGGATCAATCTTGCCTTCACTTGTGCTCCCAGAGGCCTCAGTATGTGGAAGTCTTAGCTAATTATTGCCCAGTATGGAACAAAACTGATATAGTGGACAGAAATTAATTTATTTCATTATTATGTTCTCTTTCATAAAAGGCTTTATGCAATTTTGCTGAAAATTTTACTTCAAGTTAGTACAAAATGTGTGCTGCCTTATGAGTGTCTGAAAATAATCACGCCATTCAAGTGATTTTGATTATGTTTCTCTATTCTGTTCCTTATGTCCTAATGACAACAAAACAGACACTTTGTATTTGGCCATACAATAGGGGATTCAGGAAGATGAACCACAATCACTTCACAGACTGCAGTTTTGTCTCGTAGACATCAACATTATGAAAGTGGCGACTGAAAAGGGTAATTTTTTTCAAGTGTTTATAAAGTGTGATTTAAAAATATCACAAACATAAGACACTGAGTCAGATTTGTTACACAGCTAGAAAGCAGAATTTTTTGTGTGTTTTGGACTTTAAATTGCTTCCTATTTTTGGATCTGACTTGCTAACAGATAAATCCTAAGTGACTAGAACAGGAAAAACAGAAAAAAAAATATAAGCAATAAGAATCTAACTAAAAATCTGAAATAGTGGTTTTATATAAACAATAGGTAAGACTTCTGCTGTTGTCCCCAAGGAGCTACCAGGCTAGGCGACCTGATCTTACCTGGGCTTTTCATTGTTACTGACCTGTAACCTGCCAGAATGTTCATGAGCGTTGATTTCCCAGCTCCTGAAGGACCCATAATTGCAACAAGTTCTCCGCTGCTGAACTTCCCTGAAATTCCTTTCAAAAGGGTCTTATAACCTGAAAGGAGAAAGAAAAGTTCACTGAACCCTCTATAATTACATCTGGTGGGCAATGAAAATTTGTTTCCTCTAAATTCCAGATTTGGACTTACTTGTATCCACCTTGTCCCTTGTTCCCATTTTAAGGCAAAACGATTGGGTGCAGTGGGTGGAGTGCCCACTCCTGACTGGCATTTAAATCTCTTTC
>NW_010205428.1:54998-71461 GCF_000695765.1 Mesitornis unicolor
TTTTGCTTGCTTACTTTAATTTAATTACCAGTGCTTTTAGTTAAAACTTTTAATAATAAAAGAACATTAGTAAGGTGCCAAACAACAATCTCGTATGTGGAAAATGTTTCTGTAATTAAATTAAAATCAAAACAGAAGGGTGGAGGATCCGTTTACATGCAGCGTTGGGATGTGGCAACCCATTTTGCCATGTTGGTGGATATGCAGGCACCATTTATATATAACATGTAAACTATCCCAGTGCTGTGATTATCATTAGCATAAGTTGTAGCTGGAACATTAAATGCTGTAAAAAAATCACCTTCTCTGCAGGCTCCTAGAAAATGAATGGTGGATTATCTTCTCTTTCTTCCTAACTCCATCATTCCTTGGTTTTCTTTCACCCCTGCTTAGTATTCTCTTTAAATTTTCTTCTTTTTTCTAGTCTCTGTTCACACCCTTTCAATGCCACAAAAACGTTAATGTAATGCTGCCATGGGATCTCCCAAATCCATGGCCAATATTCTTCTCCGAGCACTACCTGGCCCAGGAGAAAACCAGTAGCCACAAAAAGTCTCTCTGGAAATATCTGCTCCTACCGCTTTCATGGCAAATGCCCTAGAAAATGTAACTGACCAAATGTATAAAATAATAGTTTGCTCAAGTGCCTTTTTAAAAATAGGCCAGTAATTTTTTGCTCTCATATCTTGTCCTGGACCTGAAAGAAACAACTTGTTTGGAAGCCACAAGATACTATGGGTATGAAAACAGCAGTGTATTCACACTGCCTGTCCATGGAGCAAGTCCTAAGAACAAAAGCAAAGACAAATCCATCTAAAGGAACAGCTATTTCAAAGACAGGAATCCATGGCACCTTGACAAGGTCTAACAAGCTTATCCCTCCAACCAATATCACCACCCTTTGGAAAGGTGCATTTCAAGGAAAAGCTCAGACCTTTCAAACACAGCAGTATTTACTAAATGGGACCTACAGAGACAAAATTCTTCATACTGCCCCTTAAATGTAATGAGAAACAGCTACCTCCCAAGCTTACTACACTTGTAAGGGACTCTTAACAATAGACTTTACCACCAATTATTTGGATTAAGCACACACTTGCCACAGAGTTACATTCAGTTGGGAAACTCTTTCACACATGCATCAAAAGCCAGCCTGACATTAACTTCCACTGGGATAGGATTTATTTCACCGGGTCCCACATGTAGTGCACAGGGTAAAATACTCATTGGTGTCTGTCCCTGTTCCCTGACTGCCCCACAAAGCAGTTCGACAGGACAGAACATCACGTGGCAACTCCATTACAACAAGTTCTATTGTATGGGCTTGTTCTGACCCAGATTTCCAGGGTAAAGGGCTCCTGTCAGACTTTCGTAACAGTCAGCTCATCATGAGTTTCAAGATCAGGACAGTAAATATTGCACAAACTTATAGGGGAGCATAAAGAATGTGTACTGACATGAATAATGAGGTACAACGTAATAATGAGGTAACGTACAACCTAAAATACACACTCATTGCCTGAAAACATGGATCAACATACATACCATCACCTAAAACTGAAGCCTTTCCTCTCACCACGTATGATTGTGAGATTTAACGTTACACCCATTAAAGTCACTTTTCCAAACACAATTTCACAAATTATAATCAGTTTACCTTTAACTGCAGTATCCTCCCCCTAATTACCTGCACTTGTTCCTGCTGCTCTGATGGAGATTTCTACTTTAAATATCCTGCACACAATGTTAAATCAGAGTGGGACACATCTCTGCAACTCATTTGCAAAACAGTAGAGGAACATGATTTAAGAAGAAATAGAAAAAAAACTATGAATTTTAGATCAGGATCGCAATCATAGGCATTTTAAGTTGCTACAAACTCAAAACCATCTCTTCTTTTGACTGGAAGGACATAAGAAGCCTTTGTATTACAAAGGTTAATTTAGCAAACCCACAAAAAGATTTTACACTGTAGCAGTAGCGTGGTGCCCAGTATAATCCTTTATAAGGAATTAAAGTCGATAAGTAACTACAGTCTTCTCTTTCAGAATATTGAGGCTAATCTTTAACTGAATCAGTTGACCTAAAACTTCTATACTGGGCCACATGTCTTTCACAAGAAAGAGATTATGCATTTGGAGGGGATTGCATTGTTACAGTACAGGGACTGTTTCATATCCATCTGCTGCATATTAGGAATTTCTGTCCACCCTCAATCTCAGTTTACCTGGCCTACCTCATTTTTCTCAGATGACCAGTTCATGAACCATGCAGCAAAGAGTTTTGGTACCCTAGAGTTTAATGAAAGGCTGAACCTCAAAGCAAACTCACCCCAAGGACTGATACATAGTGCAGGCCATTCAGTTTGAGTGCCACAGCAGCTGTCTCCTTTTGGACTGGACTTACATCAAGACCAAGTTTAGCATCATGACTTTCAGCTATTTCTCTTAAAACTGTTCTGATTTCCAATGCAAAATAGCTTGGATCCTTTCTGTTTTCCAGTGTCCTCTCCTGGAGTTACTGCAACCTCACTCTTAAAAATCTATTTAGGGGCTGCTGCCCATGGGAATCCAAATACCAGTTTTCAAGAACTACTTAAAATATGAATTTGTCAACACGACATTAATGCACCATAATCAATTATAACAAGCATTCAGCAACTTTCTCAGTCCAACCCACTGAAAATAGAATACAGAAAGAAATCAAAACTGAAACCGAAAATTCAAGTGATACAAAAAATGTTGGTGTTAATTTCACCTCACATTACATTCTGGAGTTCAGCTGCTTCTCCAGAAAAGTGAGATGTGTTTCACTGTCCTGTGTTAGGAGTTCCCATTGAAAGCAAACTCCAGGCACTGTGATATTAGACCAGATTCGCAGCCAGGACACAGGACTGGCCTGAACAGGTCCCCATCGAAGAGGCGGATTTCCCTCCCTGCCTGACTGCAGCACAAAGCCCACAGCAGCCCCTTGCTGAATGAGCTGATCGAGGGTGACCTCTTGTACTGATGAAGATACTAGGGGGAGCTCCTGTTGCTCAGGTCCCCAAAACTTTTGCTAATGGCTTCAGCAAGGGAGAAACATGGTGGAGGTTTTATCTGCTTCTCCATGGAATCTACAATGATTTCTAGGGAGATTCGGATTTATCATTCTTACAAAAATTAGGATTAATCTGGAAAGAAGCAAGCCACTCCCTCCTCATGCTTAGGGCAGGAGCACGTGCTTCAAAACGTGTCTGAATCAGCACCAAAAAAGTCACAACTAAACCTCCTACCCTTACAGTGAATTTCCTCAGGTAAATACAGTCTCGAGGTTTTTGACTAAAATGCTTCATTCATTTGCATTTCATTGCCAGTAGTATACTCATTTGTTACTCGGAGAAATGTCACACAGGCTCCCAGAAGTTTCTAGGCATTGTAGCCTAATTCTGCCTCCATCAACAGGCACCAAGAGCCCATCTCAGGTCCCAAGTGAGCACAGCAGGCTTTCCCTGCTTGCTGCAATTAGAGCAGGATTTGCCCTTCTCAATGTATCTGAACTGTTTCTCTTTCATCACAAGCTCCTCTGATGGTAGGAAATAGCTGTTGGTACCCTGCAAGGACCACTGGCCTGGAATTGCTCAAAGGTTTCTCAGCAAGTTCACTACAGCAAATAGGTAACACAGGAAACTTCAACTCAAACAGCTCAAGTTTTGCAAAATTATAAAATACTGAAAACCAAGCCACAAAATAATCAGCATCTGTCATTTAAATGTCAAAACCAAAGGCATCATAACCTGCTCTTTCCACACTCCCTACCTGCAGCCAGGCAGAAGCGCACCATTTCTTTATTATAAAGGACTATATTCCTATATCCTTTTGTGGTGTTTTTTAGATCGAGTATGATGTATTCCTGCTCAGAAACATCCAGCTGGAAATACAGAAGACATCTCTGGCAAGTACTGTATTACTAACCTGCCTTACTTTTAATATCTTCAACAAGAAACATACTTTTTAAACAGCAATTTTAATTTAAATACACAACCTTTTTCATTTACAGTACCATCAAATTGTTTGTTAAATCATGAGGAGAAACCACAGCAATTTCTTGGCATTGTATACCGATCCTGTTCCATTAAAGAAACTCCACAGCATTTCCCCATTCTAAAATGTATAGGCTTAATCCTCGTATCATTTCCTCATTTCAATTAAAAAAAAACAACTATGACAAAGTCCAGTGAATTCTCCAACACAAAATGCAAATAAGGGAATTGAGGTGACACATCCACACCTTTCCCCTTGAGGGAGGAGGAAGTCCTCTATTACAAAAAAATCATAGAATCATGAAATCATTTGGGTTGGAAGGGACCTTAAAGATCATCCGGTCCAACCCCCTCCCATGGGCAGGGACACCTCCCACCAGCCCAGGTTGCCCAAAGCCCTGTCCAACCTGGCCTTGAACACTTCCAGGGAGGGGGCATCCACAACTTTCCTGGGCAACCTGTGCCAGTGCCTCACCACCCTCACAGTAAAGAATTTCTTCCTAATGTCTCATTTAGATCTACCCACTTTCAGTTGAAAGCCATTATCCCTCATCCTATTTCTATATACTGTTGTAAAAAGTCCCTCTCCAGCTTTCCTGCAGGTCCCCTTCAGGTACTAGAAGGCTCCTGTAAAGTGTCTCCGCAGCCTTCTCTTCTCCAGGCTGAACTGCAACTCTCTCAGCCTTTCTTTGTAGTAGAGGTGCTCCAGCTCTTCAATCATCTTTGTGGCCCTCCTCTGGACTCGCACCAACAAGTCCATGTCCTACTTCTGCTGGGGACTCCAGAACTGGACGCAGTACTCCATGTAGGATCTCATGAGAGCAGAGCAGAGGGGCAGAATCACCTCCCTCACCATGCTGGCCACACTTCTTCTGATGCAGCCCAGGATGCAGTTGGCCTTCTGGGCTGCGAGTGCACACTGCCCACTCATGGTGAGCTTCTCATGCACAAACACCCGCCATGTTCTTCTCCTCAGGGCTGCTCTCAATCCACTCTTCGCCCACCCTGTATTTGTGCTTGGGATTGTCCCAACCCAGGTGCAGGACCTTGCACTTTGAATTTCATAGAGACTGCGCAGGCCCACCTCTCAAGCCTGTCAAGGTCCTTTTGGATGGCATCCAGCAAATGCTCCTAGCAAATCCGTAACTTTGTTGCTGCTCCCGAGATCTACCATACCTACATGTCAACAGGTAAAGACCATTCCCTAGATTACCTACTGTGCAACAATGCAAGTAAGGAAAAACTGGACTAAACAGGTCACATGTCACATTAAATGGAATGTTAGTGACTTATGCATGAGAGAAAGAGATTGCAGAAGTCCATCCAGACGTGGAAAACATCCTCATGATACCGGGCAGACATCTAATTTGTAGACTCTTTAGATTTCTATCAGAAAACCTAACAGCTGGGGAATGCTGGCAGAAATTCCACTGAGAAGCACAAGATAATAAACACGCACAGACACAGATAACAGCCCAAAGACAGATTTACACTAGGAACATTTGTAGATGTAATAAAACATTAGGGAGGAAACATCTTTCTTTATCATTTTTACACCAACAAAAAGCTTCTTCCATATACCTAGATGTAAATATACCAACAAAAATTCATCTCCTCCAATCTTTCTCAAACTACTATTCACTTTCTTCATCTCAATCCTTGTTCTCACCCCTGAGAAGAAGTCACTGTCACAGCAAAACATCTACATGTTTACTGAAAGAGACTACGTTGGCTTGCTTAATGTAACACTGTTTTATCCCTGCGCGGCAGGAGTAGGCAATGAGTGGCAGCACAGAGATTTACATCAAGTTCCTGGAGAAAGCTACCCCATATCACTGTCCCATGGAGTCTCTTTTGGCGTCCTTGTGCTTTACTTCCTCTGTCTGTCTCTCTCTCTCTCTGCACTGAGTGAGCACCTTCCTAAACCCCAAAAGCAAGTATGCACTTACAGAAGACCAGCAGGCTGGCGCTGCAGAGCACTGAGGGCAGTGACACTAAATATCTCACAATTACTGTGCTGCTCTCTGGAGTGCATAGTCATGACCACATAGTCTATCAGCACATGAAAAGAGGAGCAGGTTCCTCTTCTTTGCACATAAATAACGTATTTTGGCATGTAAATTAGTTCCTGATGATTTACAGTTTCATTTTACAACCTGGCAGTCACACAACCATGTAGTCTGTGCATGTAAACATGACAGGCGTACACCCCAGGAGATGTGGGAGTGACTTGTAGCTATTGCAAGGTGGTGGCCCAGTTTGTGGGTTTGGGGCTCTTTGCAGCGTATAGTTTCAGAAGCAGCTTACAACAACAGAAGATGAAGTTGTTACTGTAGCGGGCAGCCTCCTTCTGCCCCTTCTTCCCAGGACATCTACTGATTGCTTTCCCTGAGCTGGCTTTCAAGTGTACCTACACAACCAGTGAGGACAGCAAGCCCTCTCACCTGGAAACCATTCCTGGGAAATTAAGAAGAGTTTTATTTCCCAGCTGCACTGACTGTCACTGCCAGGTCAAGGCCGCACTGTTTGCAAGCAAGGCTGGGATCTGGGACAGGCCTCTCAGCAGCTGGGGACCTTGCAGCAGTTTGTGCCACCCAGGTATCCAACTCTTGAGACTCCTTTTCCATTCTGACACGTAAGATGAAGATACTTGGGCTTTTCACCTAAATCAAAGTTAGTTCAAAGCCAGGAGGTTTCCATAAATTGGCATGTGATCAGGGAGATGTTTTCTATGTATTTCCAATTCTGCTATTCACGGGTCAGAGCACTGTATTACCTACTCACTATATGAGTACAGAATGCTTTCCTCTCAGTGGTACCGACGGGGTTTGCTAATGTTTAAGTAAGAGTTTGTAAATTCTCAGATGAGAGGGACTACTTGTATCAGTTGATAACTATTTAAATAATCTGAATGTAAAAAAACTCTTGATGGGGATTATTCAAATTGACATTTCTTTCCCAAGCTCCCCACTGAGTTCAAATAGGCTTAAGTTAAAATGAATTACAGGTACTGCTACTTTGGAAGAAGAAGAGCTATCTTTTAACTTCCAGAAGATATGTGGGACAGAAAGAACTTTCCTGATAAACAGGGTGAAAAAAACCATATTGCTTTAATAATAGGAACTTCTCTGATTTTGTTGGTCTGAACTGTACCTCTGTAAGGCCTGGAGGGGCAAAGTCACACTAGAAATAATAAACATGTTTAAGGTAACTGTCTACCAAATAAAACCTGCATGTGAACTCACAGGTGATTTGTGTATTACAAGCGAATAAACCTTTTTAGGAATATTTTTTTCACTTCAGCTTCAGAATCCACACACCCATATATTTCTATTCTCTTCACACATCTCTCAGGGAGGTAGAACAATAGGATTTTCCATTGTCTAAGCTCTGAGCCCTGCTTTAGAGCAATTAAGGGAATTTACAATTGTAATGCATTCTTGTACCTTGCCTCAGAGAAACGACCTTCGTTATGTAAATGTCTATAGAACAGCATGCCCGGCACCAAAACATCAGGACAGAGGGCAGAAAAGCTAAGCGACTGCTTGAAGGAATCAAATCAATTCCTTCGCCTCAAAGTCCTTTCCAACTCAGAAATGAGGAGTCCATTCCTCTCAACCCAAAAATATAGTAAGTCTTTCATGCTTTAAAAAAAAAAAAGGAAAAAGAAAAAAAAAGATAAATTCCCCTGGCCAGCAAAGCTCGCTCTTTGTGGTGCACTAAACTGAACTTCTCAACACAGCCCACAACCAGGCCTTCTTAAACATACTGCTCTTGATCCACAGCCGATTTCCCACTTAGTGATCGTGGGATGGGGATTATTCATAACTTAGTTGGAGAGCTTAGCTCATGCTCACAGCGAGCCCTGTAGCGTTTCATCTACCTAATTTTATACATCTAAAATGTTGACATTTAACCTAAATTCATTGTTTAGTACCCATTTATTACCAATAGAGAGAAACAGGCACACCTAACAGGTAATTAATTCTACCTATTTTGCATTCCTATACTGGGAAGGGATAAATAACCCTCTGAAAGCGCATCTTTCTCTTAACTACAGCGGGAGGTCAGGGCAATTAGCTTAGACTAGACACCAAAGCCCTAGATGCTGTGACAAATCTCATCCTTTGCCAACAAACTCATGGCTGATTTCTGTATCGATCACAAATAAAATGGATATCAAGACATTTTCTATGGTTTTTCACTTTCTACGTGTTTTCAGATGTCAATTTGATCATGGTCCCCCATTTGCCTGCATGACTGCAGTAACTAAGCACGTAAATTGCACACTCAAAATCTTCAAGTTGTATTGGTGAGCCACATGTTCAAGGCACCTCCTACAAACCTATCAAGAAGAGCATCCTGCCCATGTTCACGATGTATAAATGTATCCAATGTTGTGTTTTTACTTTAACGTTAGTATTTAGCACTTACTTCGCACTCTGATAACTGGAGACAGTTATTTTTGCTTCAAGCTATCTACCAGCTCAAGAACACATCACTGTATTGGTAGCTCTTGGTTCAAACTTAACCAGAACATCTCAAAGCCTGAAAAATCTAAATGTGCTTTGGAAGATTTAATTTTAATCAAAAGCTAAATGTTTGAGCACAAACTTTAGAGCAGTTTTCGAATTTTGTTTGTGCAGGTGCTTACAATTTGACTTCTATCAGTGTGCTTTATTTCTGCTAAACGTATCAGCTAACTTCCCTCTGTTACAAGTCAGTAAAACATACAGTAAACTGGAGACTAAAGAGAGATCACGAGTCCCCAAGCCACGACTTATGACAGGAAATCCTTAGTTACTGTAGGCCATGCTGTACAATAAAAAAAGAATGCGTTCATGAGATGCCAATCCAGTTGAGAAACTGAGTTCTAGGAGAGGGAGAATCTTAAACCAAATTGTAGACTATAAAGAACCTGAAAAGTCCCTTTAATTTCATTGTTCTCTCAGATCCATGGACTAGATACTAAACTTATGTAAGACATTGGATCTGACAGTCCACATTGTGCAGCCAAACAAAAAAAAGTCCTGACTAAGTAAAGATTCCATTCTTTTGAAACTTCGAAATAAGGGCTGTATGCACCATGCTCCTTTTATGCAGGCTGCTCACTGCATTATTTTAGTATTTGAATACTGCTGTTCTTCAGAATAAATAATTAGACATGACAGTCTGAAAAGCTGCAAGCTCTGCAACCTTGTAATTTTGGGTCTGAAGGTTTAATAGACTACACAACCTCATTCACCTTGTCTGGCTGTATCACATCTCCTAGTCAGGCAACATTTCTCTGTAAACAATATGAGTTTCACATGCATAGGATCCATATCAGCAAGTAACATGAGACTGACATCCTTGAAGGCGGACACACAATTTACAGACCTTCTCAAAACACACACTCTTCAACAGCATGGAGGAGCAGAACAGGACCATGGGCACACCTCCTTGCTCCTAAAACTATTGATTGCACCTCCCTGCCATGCTGCGAGACAGAAGGTTTTCATGCCAGCTCCCTTTAAGTCTATGCTCTTTATGGCTATGACCAGGCAGAGCTGAAGTATGTAAGTAAACAGTTGATGCAGCCTGAGGCAATAGCAGGCCGAGGTAACTACGAGAAACCCTTCTTGCTAAAGAAATATCTCACATTGGTTGAAACAAGTCCCACTGAACAGCTGCTCTGAGCCCTCCTTGTATTCATCTTTTCTGTACAGCTTCCTTTATCTGGTCCTATAGCGAGGTTACAGTCTTCTACTGAGGTTTACAGGATGATTACGATTATACACAGGTCCTGCCTATTAATTTTAATCAGGTATGTCCACAGCAAGACTCGGCTCCTGTCTGTTTCTCTGTCAAATGTTTCTGCCTGAGAGAGTTAAAGCTGTTCATCTTCCATCCGCATGCACATGAAGCCATATGCCTGCAACTGAGGATAGGGAACAACAATTAAATGGGTCAATGAACGAAAGTAACCTTCGAACACAAATGCAAATAAATCTGTACTTGCAAAAAGACCTGATGGCTTCAGAAGCAGTATTTACATGTTGAAGCATTTGGAGATCTGGGACATAGGTTGTACTTTGCCTGCACAGAAAATAGCTATCCCAATTTATCTTCAACCATTAGGAAACATGAAAGGGGGGGGGAATGTATGAATGATGCACTGCTTCATCTTTCTTCTGAATCTAGTGGAAACGTCTTTTCAAAGCAATATCTATAGCCTAATCCTTGTTTGATAATTGCTTTTTGCTGCATTTTAATTGCCTTTGTTTCTGTTATTTAAGCATGCAAGAAAGGTCTTTCCTGACAAAAGAAGAGCCAACACAGTTTGAAATAAAAGGCTGACACATTCCCTCAAATGACGAACTGAAGTCACGAGCCTGATACATACGTTTTGAGATGAAAGCTGTTTACGTATGCCAGTCAGGCAGAAAGCAATTTCTCATAATTGCAGTACCTTTATACCTCAAAGTACAAATAGTATTATTCACAGTCTTACAAACAGATAAAAACCAGAACCCTTCCCAACATCCCTTCCCTTTTGAAAAAAAAAAAAAAATCTTCAAGTAGGAGATATTCCAAAACAGCCCAGCAGCTGTTACGGACTGAACTGCCCCATCTGCCCTCATTTCAAAGTGCAGAGCCAGCCACTCTGCAACAGGGGAGACAAAACTCCTTCCTCCTTCAGAGAAGACTGCTTAGGTTCTCATGTGTTGATGCTCAGAGTTCCCACATTTTCTCTCTCCCTTCCTCCTCCCAGCCTTTCCCCAACCACATGCACACACAGAGCACAAGAAATCAGGAAGGGGGAAAAAGCAAAAGTAAAACTTTGGCTTTCTCCTGCTGCCTACCTGTGTAAGGCCTAGAGGAAGGCCCAAAAGTTACATTGCGCCTCTTCCCTCCAAGCTGGGCCTGATAGCAATATCTAGTCTGAAGAGCTTGATATATTAAGAAAAGCTTTTCCTAAAACTTCTTAATCCAGCTTTATCACAAACTCTCAGTTAAACTGGAGTGTGATGAAATGTCTCCTGCAAACTGCATAGGAAAAAACCACACCTTTTCGCAGACTACGAGAAACAACAGTCGTTGTTCAGAACACAGGCTTCTGAGATTATTTACATGCCAACATTTTGTCCCTAGCCCTTACAGACATGGGGAGGCACAGTTCTTGGATTTTCAGTCCTGGTCACTGCACTTTAAAACCCGCCACAGTGTTTGACCTTTAAAAAAAAATCACAGTTCACAAGTCAGCTTCAGTAAGTAAAGATATTATATCTGACTCCAAAAAAAACCCATTTTTTCATAGCAGTCACATTCAGCTGCAATAGCAATGAGAGTTTGCTGCAGGAACTTTCTCTGAAGAACAGGCAACTGCTCAGCACCTCGGCCATCTGACCAGAACAACTTGTGCTCCTCCTCTCCCCACTCTCCCAAACCAATTCTGTACTGCAAATCTTAAGCAGTACTTCCACCTCCTCACATTCCCACGGCTCCCATCCCATTCTCTCCCACAAGCACCCTGTGGAATGCAAGGAGCCAGGAGCACCCTTCGAAACACACTCAGAGGCAAACATCACAGGTGCTTTGATGGAAAAGTCAATTTTAAATTCATGCATTGTCTTTAATTCTAATACACACACCCAGGAGCAGAGACACAGACAAACTTCAGCAGTTGGCCTCCAGAACTGGAAGTGCTCAGTGAACAAGAACAGGAGTCGAGTTCAGAAGAAAGTCTGAGGCTGCAGAAGTTCCTGTGGCAGCGGGACATCCCCGTGGGCGGCCATATGGACGGCTGGAGCGCAGATCCTGGGAGACCTTTATTTTTAGAAATAGCCATACCAATTCTGCTCATTTCTCCTCAAGAATCTCAACACTTTCATTAAATAGCAGCACAGGATAATATATTTACTTTATTCTCGCACTAATCTAGTGACAGATATAACTTATGATTCTGAATGTAAAAATAAAGGAAAACCTGAAGTGTGTGCAGAAATAAACCCTGGATTACCTCCAGTTCTCGCATTTTACTTAGAACAACTGTGATTTTTCTCTCTCTTCTTGAATATTTACACTAATGAAGTTGCCCAAATTAAAATAGTTTTCATTGTCAGCAAACTAAATATAAAATCCTCTAAACACCACTGAACTAATTATCATCTTCTGTAGCATGTCAATGCTGAGTATGTTACAAACAAAATCCAACTGCACAGGCTGCATTGCTGCTTCTGGAATGAAAATCAGTTACAATAAGCAGCTTTCAGTGTCTGATTTCTGGGTTTTTTTCGCAATTTGGAACCGGAAAAGTTGGCAGCCTTGTGGGGACCTACATCAACTACCCTAAACTACTAAATTTCCATCTGTTTTAAAAAGCTCCAGCTGACCTACATTTTATGTTATGGATTAGCTGGAGCTTATAGAGTAGCATGAACAAAGCTTGACTCTTGCTGCTAACCCTATATCCTAAGCAATGTTTTATCAATAATACGTCCCAGGTAAAGATGGGAATTTTCAAGAGGAAAACTCTTAGCCATCTCACACACAAAATAATCACCTGAAAGATGCACTTAAGACTGCAGTACAAGTAGCATCAAACTGATTAACTTTTATTTCACATACTAAGACAATTCAAATGTACTCATAGAAATTATTTCAACTTACAAAAATACTAATGAACTTTAATTCACAATTTCAGGACATGCTAAAATAAGGCATCAGAATCATTTGGCACTTTGGAAATCCTGTGTTTTCTAAACAGATTTTGTTTTGTTGTTTTGATCCATGCCACCTCAAACCACACGTTTTGATCCTAAAAACCACATGCACTCGCACTCTCCAGACTCCCTTCCTATAAAACCACACAGCACCACTAAATCAATGCAGCAGCACAGGTTTATGCTAGTTCAGTAGCTGACACAGGCTGAGGGATCGAAAGCGGGGATTTGTGACAATCTAAATACACAGCAATATTTCAAGAGTCAAATACTAGAAGGTGGAGACCTTCCATGTAGGAATACTGATATATCAGGAACTCAAAATCTCAAGGTTGGGTTTATTTTAACCACGAACTAACATCTACAATGTAAATATTTGCATGAGAGCTATTCTACTGGGTCTGGCTGGGATGGAGTTAATATCCTTCAGAGCAGCTGATACGGTGCTGTGTTTTGGATCTGTGACTAAAACAGTGTTGATAACACACCAGCGCGTTGGCTGAGTAGTGCTCGCACAAAGTCAAGGCTTCCTTGTTTTAGAGTAGGCTGGGGTGCTCAAGAAGCTGGGAGGGGACACAGCCAGGACAGCTGGTCAAAAGGGATGGCCCACACCATATGACATTGTGCTCGGCAATAAAAGCTGGGGGAAAAGGGGACGAAGGAGGGGCATTTGGGGTTACAGCATCTGTCTTCCCAAGTGACCCTTCCACGTGCGGAGGCCCTGCTTTTCAGAAAGCAGCTGAACACCTGCCTGCCAATGGGAAGCACTGAATGAACTCATTTTGCTTTGCTTGTGTGCGCGGCTTTGCTTCACTTATTAAACTGCCCTTATTTTGATCCCTGAGTTTTGAGCTTTTCTCTCCCCGGTTCTGGTGGAGGAGGGGTGAGGGAGCAGCTGTGTGAGTGCTCAGCTGCTGGCCAGGGCTACCCTCTCCAGCTAGTCCTAGTCAATGTGGAGTCACTTGGTTGGCTCATTTTGGATTAAATTAATAGTAACCTATACCCCACTGCCCACCAGTGAAACCTCTTTTGTCTATAAAGAGAGCCTAGGTTGCGTCTAACTTGGACACAGCCTCTTACATAGCAGAAACCTACGTGGACTCAGATGAATCTGACTGTCAAGTCTGTCTCAATGCTATAAGGGCCTAAGAGAAAATGTGGTCTGGTGTCTATTAGACAGTAACTGCTCATGCAGTCCATGTTTTTAAAAATATCTGATATAGCTACGCACAATTTAGAAACTCATTGTGAGATAAGCAGCTTCATTACACTCAGCAATATAGCAATTGCAGTTCGTCGGGCTACAGACAGGCCTTCCTGGGCAGGGCATTCAGTGCCATGTGGGAGATGTACAAGTTTAAAGCTCTCATGCAAAATGCTCTAAATGTATGTGACAGAAAAAGGGAAACTAATGGCAGTTGTAGCCTGCGTGCAATGGAAAAATAAGCACGCCTCTAATATTGTTAGCCCTCACTTCAGCGCTAGCTAAATGCTGCTCATCATTGAGTGCCAAGTGGTGAATGCACCACCTGTGTCTCTCTGCCAACAGGTGAGATTACCTTATGCTGACAGGGCTGCTACATGCCAGGTAAAGGTACAAGGACAGAACATTGCTCTGTCATTGGATCACATTTTGAAAACATTACCATCTTCTAAAATTTCCGTAGGTAGTTGTTAAAACTGAGTCACCACTCCACTTCCAAAGATTACCTGAGCGAAAACCAATGAACTGCTTTTAAGCTCTATCTGCCCCTAACAGATAAGTTTCTACTTCTGTACTTGTAATATTTGTAACAGTTCTGTATTTGAGAGTTCTTGTTACTGTTATCACAGAACTACATGCCCTGGTCAGATTCCTGGCCCCATGTTCTTAGTCAACTGACATCAAATATTAAGATCTTGGAGCAGGGACAGAGTCTGACCTACTCTGTTCTTCTCTCCTACACTCTCAATTTATTTGCTGATGATAAACTGTCCAAATACAATGAAAGGGTTTGCTACAGTGTGTTTTCCTACAAGGATCCAAAGCACTTCTGTAAAACCCTTATGCATCAATAAAGCAAAGCTCACCCCAGGATTAGTTTCACAAAGCGTGGTAAATTCAAAACTTAATCAAACCCCCAGTTTGGCTTTGCCCACAAAAATCCCACCATCTGTTATGTGAGAAGAATGCTTAGGGAAATTGCACAAAACATGCTCTTCTGGAGGGATGTTTGCTGAACCTAAACCAGATAATAATTTTTGAACTGATGCAGAACTAAAATTGCAGAATCACACGTGAGTCCCAGCGTATAGAAACCCCAAGCATAGAACCTGTGAACTGTGTGGCAACAGCCTCAGCTGCAGGAACTCCATATATATGAAATATCTTGGCCACTTTCTGCACTAAGGCAGAGCAACTACTGGGTGACAAGAGTCCTTGTTCAGGTAAAGGACTTTTTCTGGCAACTGGGAAGAATTTGCAGCTCCTTCCTACTCCTTCTGCATCCAGCTTACCTGCATCACGGCTTCAACTCCCTGATAAAGGCTACGTGTTCCTGTAATAAAATAGCATGAGTGATTCAAAATGAGCAGACTCTCTCCTCAGGGCCTGACCCACCGAATTCCAGCAGAGCTGCTCTGTCTTTGGACTGGCAGCTCAGGGACAGCAAAGGGAAGGGTCACCTCTGGGGACCGTTCAAACCCAGTGGCTCAGGGGGGCAGGAGTCCCCTGCACAGAAGATGCAGCTGCCTTCAGGGAGCTTTACATCTGTCACTTTTTCCATCTTGCAAAGCCACAAAGAAAATGGCGTAGGTGGACGGCTGAAGACTGCTCTTCTCAAAGGCTTCCTCCTGAAATGGGTGCCTACGCTCTAATACTGACTAAGCCATGGGGCTTTGCTTCTGATCTAATTAGATAATGATACTGTGATACAAAAGAAGAGGTTAATCTTGACTGTATCTTCAATCTCCTTTCCTTGTGTACAGTTGTAAACACCCTGGCAGCATTTGGAGCCACTTCTTCCTATGTCTTTTAGTATCAGCACTTGCACAGAACAGCTACAAATGTGATTTGAGGAGCTGGAAAAAAGGAGGCAGGAGAGACAATCTTTTAAAACACACTGGGCAATGCACACAAATCCTGAGGTGTATACAGTGCCACTGTGGCTACAAAATAAAAAGACAACAACAATGCAGCTCTTCTCACTCCTATCTCACTCCCTTCATCCCTGTAAAGAAGAGACCACAGAGCACTCCCACTCACACCTCTGAGATTTGTCAGGTGTAGGGGGTTCTCAGTGTGGATCCTCTTGAGCCTGACCACAACCAGACAATGTCCTCACCAGCTCTTTGCCTTCCCCACACCAGAGGTGCTCAGGGAAGGCAAATGAAGCCACAAGGGAACATGGACACCTACTGTGCACACAGAGCTGTTTCTGGGACGAGCCCTCCCTATTTGCAGATCTCAGGGGCTCACCCTCTTCCCTGGTGAGGTCAAGGGACTCTTCTAGCCCCCAGGAAAATCCACCAGAAGAACATCTCTACCAGATTGCTCTTTTTTGCACCACTCCCTCAGTTGCTCTTGCAAACTGAAGCACACATTCCCATTAGTTTACATAAAACCCTGGCATTTTCCTTCTGCATCCCGAGACACACACCCCTTCCAGTTTTCTGTCACCAGCAAACCACTGTTCATACAACCAGAAGTAGCACACATTTATCTGGCACGTAAGCACACTCTCCTTTACGCTCAGCAG
>NW_010205428.1:71492-87295 GCF_000695765.1 Mesitornis unicolor
TGAGTTGCAATAATGCTCAGATTAACAAAAAAGGTAATTCAGACAGTGATGTTATAAACTGGCCAAACTGCCTGAACATGTATGAACCAGACCCAGCACTGATACACACGAGAGCTCCAATCCCATCTTTTTTACAGCTTCTAAAGAAAACAAGAACAAAGCACAAGCAATCTGATTACGAGAGAAATGACTGAGAGCAGAAAATTACTTAACTTCTGTAATGCAATAAGCCCCTACTGAAAGGCATCAGCAAAATGCTGTATTTTCTTTATACTACTGGTATTCAGGTGGATAAAACAGCTTCCATTTTACACTCATTTTTCCTGCTCTTTAAGCTTGTTATGCTGTTAATCCAGTAGCAGCAGACTTGAACCACTTCTAAGGAACCTGTATTCTCTTGCTTTTTTTAGAAAAAAAAAAATCAGGTTGTTACTGCTTTTCTATAATTATATCATCTTGTCACTACAAAGGAGAAAGAATACACACCTCTATAAAAATGTTATCTTCAGACTATTTCTTCCAGCGATACAGAGACAGTTTTGGTACATAAAAAAATACACCTGAGTGTATGGGTGTTTGTGCAAACACACACAAATATGTATCTATGAAAACAGAGATAATACATATGTGTACGTATAGTCACACACTTATATTTACACATATATAAAAATACATTAGAAATATCTATATATACACATTATATTGAACATATTTATCTATATAAATAAAGACAATACACATACAATGCACTCACAGATTACTAAAATGAAAATTTAGGAATCTTGCTAAGAAGCAACACAATTCTGTTTGCACAAGGGGGCCTCTGATGCTCTGAGACATACCTATATTTGATGATGCCTGCCGGCACATTTCCACCACCATAAAAACATGCTTTGCTCTCTCTCATTTGTAATGCTGAATTATCTGGACAGGAGTTGGGATCCAAGTTAGGATAGGTTTTCTTAGGTTAAAATGGTGGGTGACAGGAGGGAGTGGGAAAAAGATGGGCTTTGCTTTGCTGTGCTGGTAGTCAAAAGCCTAATTTGGCCCTAACAGCATACTGCTCGACATTCAACACTGACATTTCACATGAACTGCATTAGCTTCTGTATTTTTAGGAATGTGGTTTTAGCAGCAAACCGTACTAATGAGCAGAAAAGTGTGGTTTTGGTAGTAGGCCATACTCTTCCTTCAGCAAGTTTTATTCATGTCAGTTTATTTGTATCAGGGATGAATTTGGTCCAAAATGTTCTACTATAAGACAACACTCCTAGCAGATTGTCGATACCTACGTCTTGAGTAAGCTCTATCCATTATGCCATTGCATTAATTTCAAGGTTTATTTGGCCCCGTACTTTTGAAATGGTATAGCATGAACAACTGAGCTGAGTCACAGGTTGGCTTCAAAGTTAGATTTATTTATTGCAGAATGTGTGCCACTTTTTGCCCCAAATCACTCTGCTTGGAGAGTTTATTTTTACTACCCATCAATAAGAATCAAAGGCTGAGTGTTGAAATACCACAGACGTGCCCTGTATGGGAACGCCTGCTTTATTTTTATTTACTTGTTTGTTTTTATAGTGTGTACAAGGCATATTTATAGATTGTTTTGTTATTCAGGAGCGTGATGCTAAAACTTCTGTTTGGAGGACAGAGTAAATATGTTAAGTGTTATTATGCATATTCTAGAGTTTTCATCTCTCTTTTAGTGTCCCCAGGTGTCATACTCTTACTGGACAAGACACAACCATTCTATATGAACACCTAGTCTTACAGTAATCCCAGGCTTCGTGGAATTGTGAGTACTTCAGGCAATGTATTTACATCATCATTTTCCTGGACAAGAAATCAAACAGTCAATTTTCTTCAGGACTGACTGTCAAGCTCCTCTGACTGTTTTCAATATACCTGCTCGCACACACAGTCATAACTCAGTCTTTAAGGCAGCAGAACCTGATTTAGTATAATCATAAATGGCAGCAACTCGATTCCCTGTTTGCAGCTACTCACGACTTTCCTGAAACTTTCACATGTGAGGGTAAAGACGTACCAGTGTGATTTCCACTTCAATGATGATTTACATCACGGGGAAGCCTTCCATGGGCTTGAACAACAGACTGGCCAGTCACATCATTTCATTTATTTTTCAACTGAAAGCTTAGAAAAATCAAATCAGTCAAGGAGGTCTAAACATGGTCTTTTCTGAGTTATGTGATAGCTACCCAAAGACCGTGTTGAGGCTGAGAGGACCAACCCTACCCACTGCAAATGCAGCCTCCTGACTGGCCATCTGAAGATGCTCAAAGGAAAAGGAGAGGATGACTATTCCTGGAGGAAAATGCACCAAGACATGTCAACAGGGAAACTGTCTCCCTGGAACACTGTGCAAGCAAGACAGGGCAACGGCCTGCAAGGAAATAGGATTTATCATGTCATGCAGGGGGAACAGAAGTTTGGAATGGTGTAAAATCAGCCACGGGTGGCTATGGGAGTTACGGAAAGTGAGAAATACTCATCAGAGGATGTTTAGATGAATTGGTAAAGGCAGGGAAAGGGATGGATCAAAGACTGAGGAGGAACAAACCTGAGAGACTAGATGGCCCTGTAGTCATGCTAAATGCTATTTCCAACTAGCAGCTTGGTGAATGCACTCTCCAATGAGAGCCCGTGTGCATGAATGCTAGCAAACGTCATGACGGACTCATTAATGGAGCGAGAGGCTGCAAGCCTGAGGGCTTGTAGTCCAGGTGCCAACAACTGGAGGAGACCCACATCTGGGCCAGTGAATGGATTAACAGGAGTGTCCAAAACCCACTGGTGGAGGGATCTGTCTTGTGTGCATGTGCAACCCCCAGGCACCCCGCGGGGAGGAACAGCAGCAAGCCATCGGTGGGGGTCAGGTTTGCCATCTGTGTTTAGGTGGGTGCCGTAAAGGCACTTCTGTGCTCGTGCTGGTCCCTATGGCTGGCTGAGTGTATGGCACATACAGATGTGTGTGTGTGCCTATGGGGAATATGTGCCCTGACTCATTACTAACTGGACCCGTAAACAGAGAACCAAGGGTGCCTAGCACCAGCTGGGCTGGGGCAGGAGGAATTTCTGGGGGTCCTGAAGCCCCACTAAGATTCGGCTACTGCCAACAATCCTGTTTTACAATCACCACAACTAGAAACTCTTGCAAACTTCTTGTGAAGAACTCACAGTTTTGATTACAAAATAAATCTGGCCCAACTGGTTTTCAGAAAGGTCTCTGATCCAGCATCTGCACGCTTAATATTTATTTACTGTCAACTTGCTCCTCTGGGGCAATTTCTCCTTCAGATGATTCTCCAAGACTCAGGGTCAAAACCAAAACCCAACAGAGTAACTTTTCACGGCCAGCTGTGCACAGATGCACCCCTCCACATTTTTCCTTGCCTTTCTGACTTTCACATTTCTTTGGTGGCCGCATAGGACCTTCACCTCTCTCCAAGTGGAGAAGGAAGAGGAACTCAGTCCTGGAGAGCCATGCAAATGCTTCACCTCTACGAGCCTCAAACAGTTATTTTAGACAGTCGTGCCTCAATATTCATATTTAATAACCTAGATGAAGTTCATGGCTTTCTGACCCAGAAAAAGTAACTGCCCTTCCTCTAATAGCAAATATTTACCTTCAATATCTTTCCTTCTAATTGTGTGCTCATTTACCCGACTGTAGCCCTGTCATGCTGGTGCTACTAGAGTGTTTAATTTCTGAAACACTTGAGGTAATAACTGGAAAATGACTAAAAAATTTTTACTAGTCATGCTCTGTTGGTGCAGCCTCACCCACTTAACTGCTTCCTCAGGCACAAAACAGATGCAACAAGGCAGAATTTAACTCCATTGCTTAACAAGAGTATTAAAACCTTCAGATTTATATTTTTTCCTTCAAATTTCCTATTAACTAAGTGCATGACTTCATTTGAAATTCCTTTCTTCTTTTGTCTGGCATAAAAGCATACCCTCTGAAGATCAGCAAGTGACAGAGCAGAGGTCTCATTCTAATTTCCCAGAAACCTGATCACTACATGTTCCATCTTCTCCTCTCTCCTGTAGCAGATGTACTGCAACTATAAACAACATTTGTTATTATTCTAAACATGCAAACCAGGAAGAAATATGATTCTTACACAAAAGATGTAGGCTGTAGATACTGGATGAGAGGCAGATGGTAAATTATCTTGTAAAGCCAAGGGTCTCTGCCATTTATTTTTCTTTGGAACATATACGAACAAACAAACAAGCGGTTAACTCAGTTCGACTATTATGCAATTCCACGTACTTCTTTCTGGAAAGAATTTGGACGGCTTCATCCCTATCCTCTCTGAAGAGAATTAAGTCTTCAGGGTGCATCTGTTTCTCCCACTGAAATCAGCAAAGTCGAAATGAACTGCAAATGAGAACACAAGCCTAACAGCCACAAGAAAGTCCAATCAGGAAAGGCAGTGGCAAAGTTCCCTCAGTGTGACTCAAAACGTTGCAGCATGCATCTCCAGCCACACCACTTCCTAGACAGAATTACTTTGTTCTCATCCCAGAGACAGTCACACAGCACTAGCCCTTCTGTATTTTATACTACCCCTTACACTTTCTAGTAAATACTTCTAAAATAATCTTTTCTAAGAGACAACATATCCACAGGCCAAATTAAACATCTTCACTAAAGCACGTAATTCACATGGGAGCCGTTTTCAAACATCTGAATCATTGCCAATGGGATATTTCAGAAGGCTTCCTGATAATTATTGCAGGAATAAATGAAATATATCAGAATATTTACTTGTAGGAAGCTACTGAGATTCAAGTAGTTACTGAAAACAACCAAAACGTCCTGCTCTTCTATGTATGTACTGTGACTCTTTTCCCTTGTATTTAAACTGTAGTTTTGAACAAATGAAAGAATTGGTTGAAAAGGGTAGTAATTCCTCCATACGTATTTTATTATACTGTAACTTCATGTATTTGAAAGCTGGTGAAAAAGTCATTACATTTGGATGGATTTGGGGACCTTCAGTCTTTCCAAATGCTAATTAACATAGGTTTTGATATCAAGAAGAAGCAGCCTGCTACAGCTTGGTCCTGCGTTGAGGAGGACTCTGCCAGTCCTGGGCACTAAAGCTGGTGAAATACCTTCATACTACAGAACTGAATTTTCCATGTGGTACAGACTAAGTAAGGGGCTGGTGGTTTTGCTGTTCTCTGTGTCGATGGTGTTAAACAAACTGTTGGCTTCTAGGTTCAAAGACAGCACAGTGGGCAGGAAATCTAAACCACTAACGTCTCTGCTTGTTATCGTCCCAGTGCTTTTGATGGAGAAAAAAGACAGCTCTTGTGCAGAAGTCTCTGAGCTGTGAGAACCCAGGGAAATACCACTGCACTCCTGCCGGCTCTTGCACTCCTCCCCAAGCAGTCCGCCCTGCCTGCTGTGGGAGAAGGGACATTGAACCAGGTGGACTTACATGTTTGTCAAAAACCTAGCCTTATGTCAGATGTGTATCCTTACCAACCCCAAGAGTATGCATGCCACATTGGTTTTGAGGATAAGGCATGGGCATTCTGGCTAATGCATTTAGGTTTTGCCACAAGGACATTCATTCTGAGACTGAACACCCGCCCTTCAGTTTGCAGTGCTTTCATTGTAAATACAAATCAGTTCATTCCAGTGTGCTAGACTACCAAGTAAATTTTGGTAGGATTCTCATTGCAGTAAGGAGACTTGGAGTAAGTCCTGAGATGTTCATTTTCATAGAAAGACAAAACGCTGTTTTCTAATAGAGGCCAAAGGCAGCCATCAGTTTTACAGGTACAGCTGTGAATTACATGCAGTTGAGTATATCCTGTCAGGGTCTGCCACATTTTGAGTGGTATCACAGAGTTATAGAATGGTCTAGGTTGGAAGGGACCTTTAAAGGTCACCTCGTCCATCCCAACTACAGTGAGGAGGGAAATCTTTAACTAGATCAGGTCGCTCAGAGCTTTCTCCAGTCTGACTTTGAATGCTTCCACGGATGCGGCATCTACAACCTCTCCATGCAACCTGTTCCAGTGTTTCATTACCCTCGTTGTAAAAAATAACTTCCTTATAATCTAATCTGAATCTGCCATCTTTTAGTTTAAAACCATTACCCCTTGTCCTGTTGCTATAGGCCTTGCTAAAAAGTTTGTCCTTGTCTTTCTTATAAGCCCCCTTTAAGTACTGAAAGGCCACTACAAGGCCCCCCTGGAGCCTTCTCTTCTCCAGGCCGAACAACCTCAACCCTCTCAGTCAGTTCTTGTAGGAGAGGTGTTCCACCCCTCTGATCATTTTCGTGGCCTTCCTTGAGACCCGCTCCAACAGATCCATGCCTTTCCTGTGCTGAGGACTCCAGAGCTGGATGCAGGACTCCAGGTGGAGTCTCACAAGAGCAGAGCAGAGGGGCAGAATATGGTTGGCTTTCTGGGCTGCGAGCACATATTACCGGATCACATCCCTTTTTTCATCCACCAGTACTCCCAAGTCCTTCTCTGCAGACCTCCTCTCAATCCCTTCATCCCCCAGACTGTATCGATACCAGGGATTGCCCTGGTGCAGGACTTGACACTTGACATTGTTGAACCTTGTGAGTTTCACAGAGGCCCACTTCTCCAGCTGGTCCACATCCCTCTGAATGGCATCCTGGCCTTCAGGCATGCCAACTGCACCACTCAGCTTGGTGTCATGTTCCCTGAGCTCTGTCTTCCCAAAACCAGCTAGTTTACCTACAGGAACAATGCTACAGGGAAGTGTGAAGGAATTAATGTCTCAGGGAATACACAGCTGAACTCTGAGATTTTAAATCCCCTGAGAACAAAAGACCTGCCTTTGTAAGCAGGTACATTTAGACAGCAGGGGCTTCCAGAAGGCCGTTTCCAAAATGGCATGTAAATACACAAGTAAAAATAGACAGCATTCTCACTCTTGAGCTAACTTCTATACTTGGTTGCTTCTGTGATCTCTTCCCTTTTACTGAGGTTATGGAGAATGCTGATGGCTGAGGTCTTCAATTGCAAAATGAACTTCCTTAATCTTCCTTCAGACTTCAGATGTATCTTCAGACTATGGACTGAATTCTGCTTTGAAATGTGAAAAAAAGTACACCCATACGATGGTGTATGCTGTCTCTACCTCCTCAACACCTCAAGCAAAAGATGACTGCATATGGGAAGAGGACAGCAAAGCATTTCATCAAACTCCACTCAGCATACAGAAAGTTGTAGTGGAGGGCTGTCAAGGTGAGCTACAGCCAGCCTCCAACACATGCTTCCTGTGAGATGGAAACAGGGGAGACCACAGCTCAAACTACCGACAACTCACCATCACCACTGCCATCACCACTTTCCTGGCATACACATTCTGCAGTGTTTGAAATGGTAACTCTCTAAAATTTTCTTCTTGGAAGTTTTGGCCACAAAGTTTCTTGGCCACAAGTTTTCACAGCAGCAACTAATAAAATCTATTGTATTAAAACATTAGCTAGAATGAAAAACAGTCAAGTTATTGTTATGCTTTGTTTTAATAAATAATACGGCAAAGAAAAAGAAGAAAAATATGTTCTACTCACACAAAGACTCAGTGACCAAAACTCACTGAGTCAAACTCAGATACGTTTCCAAAAAAAGCTCCACACACAAAAAAAACTCCCAACAAAACCCCTAAAACCAGAACCCAAACACAACAATAACAATGGGTTCAACATGGAGAAAAATAAGTAGTGCTTAAGTAAGGCCATACTCAGCAGGGAAACAGGAGAAAGATCAGACAAAGGGGCTGACCAAAACTTATCCCCAGTAACCTCTATTTTATACAACCCATCCGAGAGGATGCTAGGAAGAGTTATGTATTACTTAATAAAATGCTGTGAACTATTCCGGTAACAGTAACTACTTGGTATATTTTTACCACCTTGAGACAGCTCAAGTGTTAAAAGAGAAACTGCATGGATTAATATCAAGGTTGAAGCCTGCATTTAGAAATCCCCTGCTAAAAGTCATGTTTCAGTGCCACTAATTTCACTAACATCTTAAGTCACTGAAAAAGAACCCACAAGACATTTGCTTGAAGAACATTTTTACTTGTATGGCAGTTCATTTCAACCAACCAGCTTGACTCGTTTATTCTTCCTAACATATGGATCGCAATTTGCATACAACCTGCTCTCCGGGATGAAAACACGCTCTCAGACAAAGCAGGCAAAAAAGGCACGAAAACAATACAACCCATCTGTCAGAGAAACGCAAAAAAAAAACCAACCAAAACCCAAAAAAGGAAAAAAAAAACCACCACAAAACCCAAACCCTCTCTCGTGAAGTGGGTTTTTGCTCTTCGCTGCTCTGCATCTTTTCCTCCCATCGTAGCAACAGCGCCCGGCGCAGCCAACCAGGGCCCGGGCGGCGGGGACGCGCACCAAAAAAAAGCCCTCCCCCCCCCAGAACCCGCGCCGGCCGCGCCCCCGCGCCCGCCTGCGGCAGCGCTACCGCAGTGCACCTGCGGGGGGGGCAGCGCCGGCTCCGCCCGGCTCCCACCGCCAGGATTAGCCCAAGAATTTAGGGCAAATTCTCCCCTCCGCTTTGTCATTTGGGTCTTTGGATATCTCCCCGGGGTAGGGGGGGGGAGGCGGTGGTGAAATCTTGTAAATGAAGTCGCTGAAAGGATGCAGCAAAAAAAAGCCTAACTAAATAAAAAGAAACGGGTCCGTCCAAGCACACGTATCAGGACTAATTCGTAGCACCAAAGCGAATAGGCGAAAGCTCAGCCTGTTTAAATCCCTGCTGACGATGTGACAGCGGGTTAAGTTTCCATCTTCTGCAGAGAGCAGTCTTAAGGTAACACACAGACCTCCGAGCTGAAATGTGGGCATCAAGCTGTTCTGGTGATACTATCTCGGACTGTGACAGCCACTTTTCCCGTTTCATGGATATTGAGCAACCTGCCACAGACTCCGTGTTTCCCCCTCGGACACAACAGGGCCGTTCAGAATAAGCACGGTCCTTCATTCCCTTCCTGCCGTTTAATGTTCTGAATCCCGTAGCTACGAAGCAACAACCTTGTGAGAAAAGACAGCATCTCTCTGGCTGGTTGTTACCACAGGGTCTGAGCCATTAGAACAAACTCAAAATAACAGAAATATCACATTTTCTGCTGAGCACAGATTTCTGTGTTGCTCTTAAACTGGTCCATAAAAATACCCAGCCGCATTTTGACCGGCTGGAGACTGTTCCCTCGGAGGTTACTATAGACCAATTCCTACCAGAACTTACATTCAAACGCAGCAAAAATGAGTCATTACGGTCCTAAAAATAACAACAGAGAAATTTCCAACTAAAATGTTGCCTAATTAACCATGAATACTGACAAGTATGAGAAAAAAAAAGTAATCCCTGAGTTGTTGTGGAGTTTTGAAAGCAAATTTATTACTACCTTCTTCCTGGATGCACTCAAGTTATGCAGGAACAGTATTTCCACCTTCCATTATAACAAAACCACCTAGAAACAATAGGAGAAATATCCTTTGGTGGGTACACAGGATGTACATCTCTTTTCAAAGTAAAAGCTCAAGGAATTTGACTGAGACAGAAGGGTCCAAAGTACTTTTTGTGCCCTCTTTGTATTTGGGACTATTCCTCATTTTATCACCAACCACTCATTCTATTCAGATTACTTTATGGCACTTTTAATAAAAATGGTAGGAAGCTAAGGCACTCACTTTTCTCCAAAATTCTCTTGCAAGAGTTTTCAGGCAGTCCTAGAATTAAAACCTACACAGCTCTAATTTTTCTGTAAACTGGTAAAACCAATATATCCTTCTGTGGTTTGCATTTCAAGCTGCAGTTTCAACAGCGAGGTCAGAAGCCAAGATAAGATCCACTTTCAGATGCCTTTCTCAACCCTTAGATAAAAGGCTTTGTGATAAGACACTGAACTTCTGGTCACAGTTTGTTCTGAAGGTCTATGGATCTTGCTTTTCCTCATTTAAGAAGCCCATACTGGATCTAATGGAGGACTCTCCTCTTTTTCTTCCCCTCCAAGCCAGCAGGCTCCTTCTCCCTAAAAGAAAGGAGAAGGCGTTCTCGGCCTAAGCAGCCCTATTACTTTTTTGTGTGCTGCAGTTTCCTTTTTCTGGCTTTGCCAGTTCATCTTAATCTTACAACACAATATTGCAGCTTTCTTATGCGAATCCAGAACCCTGCTGACGCACAGGAGACCCCTGGCACACGCTTAAACAAAGGCTGGATTCAAAGACTGAGACACATTTTTGGTTCTGAAAGATACTTACACTCCAAGGTCTTAATCAAGTCACTCACCAATCTCTTTCCTTCAAAACTGAAGAAACAGTTGATTCTACCAGTTGACTGATTCTCCAAAAGCTTTATGTGGGAAAAGCCAGTCATCTGAGACCTTCTGAAACTCTTACCTCTCTGACCTTTTCCAAATCTCCATATTGGTAAGAACTCCTACAGAATGGAATGGGTGAGATACCAGCTGCGCTGATCAAGGACTCACCTGCCAGACTCCTTCCCTGGTAATACCACTGACTTCCAGAGGAATTACATCATGAATGAATCAGGTCTAGAGTCATACCAATCTTTGCTGTGAACTTGACAAAACCTCATTCAAATGAGTAGAACAGCATTTACCACAAAAATCTGAGAATGAAAATGCCCTTCTTTTTAAAGAGAAAATGAGATTTAATCGATAAATTAAGCATTTTAAGGCTGAGACACAAATCAATGAAAAATTCTAATTTGAAGTCTAGGGTGGCTTACTGAGCTTATTTGTTGTTGACAAGCAATGCAAATTCCCATTTCTTTGTGCTTTTAATAAAAAGTAAATTATGTTACATACTATGAGTTTAATTGAACAATACAGCTGGGTACAGAGCACAATGGCAGCATTACTAACTATTCCTCCTTTTGTTCACGTAGAGCCTAACCTTAACATTACTTTGCCATACCATTTTTACTGAAGGGAGTACACTTTGTTGTTGTTCCTCTTTAGCTGAACTTCTCTCCAACATGCTGGCAGAAATTGTCTTTGCAAGGAAGCTATATTTGTCCCTTTGTGATCCAACATTCATGAAAGGTTTTAACTAATTCATTACAATCATGAAGAAAGATGTAGAAACAGCTGATTTTTTTTCCAAGCTCTGATTCAGAATAGAAACACCATTAATCTAAAAGGCACATTTTCATAACAGCATCCCTTATCGCTTATTGCCATGACCAGTACCCAAGAACAGTGTACACTGAGAGACAGCTCCCATTTTATAGATTATTTTCAGCTTGTGCATACAAGTTTACTGTTTTTAAAAAATCAGTTGCCTTTCCTACACTGGACTTTGTACCTTCAGGAATGTGTTTTCTGCTACTCTTCTCATAAAAAAGTGCATTTAAAAATTTCACATCATGGCAACGACAGATCCTCTTAGCACAGGGAACCCACAAGGAGTGTAGAACTAAAACATCCGCCAGTGTTTCAAGGCACAGTACTGCCTTTTTGTTGAGCTGAGACAGATTAAAACCGATTTTAAAACCCCTGTTTCCCACTGAGGAAGAAAACAGTAAGAGGCATCCAGAATAGTTTTACATGTAATGTATTAATCTACAAGCCCATCTGTTTTAAACACAGATATCCCAAATTACTCACAAACAATTCTACTGCAGAACCACTACAACAATTCAAAGAATCTGACAGTTTAGTCCTTACCTTCCTCTGAGACAATTTAGACAATTCAGTTTTCTATTTCTCTAATAGAAAACCTTTTCTGTTAAAACCAACACACTGGGTCAGTCCCTGGAGTAGGGAACACGGCTGGGAGGAAAGTTTGTTTCTAGGTGGTTTCTATAAATTCACTGAATGGCAATTCACTGAATCATAGAAGTGTTGCTTGGAAGGGACCTCAGGAGGTTGCCTAGTCCAGCCTTCTGCTCAAAGCAAGACTAGGTCACTTGTGGCTCTGTCCAGCCAAATCTTCTGCATCCCCTGGCATGGAGAAAGCACATTGTCTCTGGGTGACTTGTCCCAATGCTGCACCAACCTCCTGTCAAACAGATATTTCCTAACATCCACCATAAGCCACCCAAACTGCAAAATGTGGCCATTGGCTCTTGTGTATCAGCTGGGACCACTGACAGGAGTTTGGCTCTGCTGTCTTCCCTCTAGGTAGCTGCACACCAGAATGAGATCATCCTCCAGCTTCCCCTTGACTAGAGCAAACAAGCCTAACTTCCTCAGCCTCTCTTCATAGGTCCTCAACCAAGGTTTTACCCTGACAAACCTTTTCCAGCCTCTGTTGAGCTGGAGGGCTCAAAATTGGATACAGGACTCCAGCTGTGCTCTTACCAGTGCTGAGAAGAGAAGAAGTTGTTCTCCATCTGGCCATGCCCTCCAGAGGTAGTTCATTATGTGGTTTACCTTACTTGCAATGAGAATACACCTTGGGTCATATTCAGCTTGGCACTGACTGTAAACTGCCCCCATCTTTTTTAGACCCTTGGCTAGCAAAGAGTGCCAAGACCTGCTGGCAGACAGCAGACCTCATGGCCACTCAGAGGATGTCCTTGGTGGTCCAAGGAAAGCCATGTAGCACAAGACCAGGTGCGGAGGGGGGAATATGAACTCCTGCTCACAGCCAGCCAGAGAAGTTTAATCTCTTCTTTCAGATCTAAGTGTAGTGGCGCAGTCATAGCTGGCCCTAGAGCTAAATACCGCAACCAGTCCTTTTCAGCAGCAGGACATCTTGTCAGGAGGTGCCATTCTGTTCAAGCCAACTCACTCACACACGTCAGCAGATATGGACAGAGGGTTTTGGTGCAGAACCCCTCCATCATTTTTGGCCAATAAGAAAGAGATCCAGTTAAAAACCTCAAGTTTTTAAATCTTACGTGAGACACTTTGGCATAGTTCCATTTCTTGGGGGAAAATAAAACTTCAACCTTTGAGTTTGTTCTAATAAGGTAAAAAGTCATTTTGAATGTACGGAAGTTGCTGCCAAACCAAGTTGTTCTCCTATGGGCAGCACGGCTACATGCAGTTTTAATGAAGAATTACAAGAAGGCAGGTGTGTGCACATACAGTTTTGATGCTGAAAAACCCATTAAAGCCTCAAGTTTCCACATCCTTCAACAAATTACTGTATGCACAGGCTGTCCATGTGCAGTAGCCCTGCCATGGCCATAGATCCAGTGCTTTTCATACCACACATTTTTAGACTTCTAAAGCCTTGGTGTTGTGATAATGGCACACTTTACAGACACCAGCAATGTACTTTGTGAAAAAAAATTCAAGTGGAACCTTCTAGGCAGTGGACTCATAGATTCAGAACAACTGCAGGAATCAAGTACGGCTCAGGTGAGTGGTGCATTGGCAGGGGCTTCTCTTAAAAATAACTAAAGCACACAACCATACAAACTTACGTTACTAAGAGAGAATTCCTCGAGGAAGAGCAATTATGTCATTTAGTACACAAAATTATCCCCAAGATTTCAATATTTTCTCTTGGGTTTACTTCTTTTCGCTAGCAGGAACTTACTGCACGACCTAGTTTTCCTTTCAGAGATGACTAGTCACACACACACACAAAACCCAAAACCCAAAAACTCTCTAGGAAACACATGGCTACACAAAGCAGATGAAGGTATAAAAAGAACAAATGCAAAGCAGATGAGAAAGGACAAAGCCACCTTACACTCACCTTTCAGAACTGGAATAGACCAAGAGCATAGAAAGAAGAGAGCTGAATATGCCCTCCTTACTCCCATCAGTAAATCAGCACCAAAAGAGTTGTCTCAAAGACAGCTGTAGGTGAAACTGCATTTTGAGGAGAGCGGCCACACTTCACTTCCTTGAGCTGCATCTGCTATCTGTATCATATTGGTGTGCCCTACGTAGCAGGCTGTGAACTCTTTGCTGTGTATTATTAGCAAAGTAGCTAGCAAGAGCATCCTGGTCCTTGACTAAACCTCAGGATTCAGTCCTAGCAACAGCCAGTGACTGTTAAAAGAAATGGCAAGCTTAGAGAGACCCATCGCAGACTACCAAGAAACACGGATGGACTGACATTCCTATAGCTCACAGCATTTATTTCCAAACACAGTGCTTTAAGAGAATAATTTTTATCCTGGTTTCAAATGCTTTCTGAAATTCTGAGATGCTTGCTGCTCTGCAAGAGTACTGAAAAGATAACCACTTTACGGAACAGCCCATCGCAAAAGTGAAAAAAAGCATCCTCTTTCTCCCCACCACTATCTTTAAACTACTGCATGCTCTGCCCACCCTCAACAATAAACCGTAGACATGTAAGATCACAGGACAGATATTTGGCAGCACAGCAATCATACTTCAGATACTTTAAAATTTGGAGGCAAAAATAAGCAGTTGTATGAACTACTGCTTCTACAGTTCCTTGGAGCGCAAGGGGCCACACACCCCACTTCATCAGGCTCCAGGAAAGTCCCCCGGTGCCAGTGGGTATCGAGAAGCCAAGCGAAAAACAACTGTGACAACATGATCCCTTTACTCGCTTTGCTTCGCCATCCCCAACACACTCATTCCACCTACCATGACCACCAACATGGGCAATAACATTTGTATGTCAGTCTAAAGATTACGTTTTCCTCACCTTTCTTCCTCCACCATGGCCCTTCTTGGACGGAGTACGACAGTTCTTTAAACTCAATGTTCACAGCTGGTCTACGGGGTAGGTAGGAGAAACGATGAGCTTCTGTCAGAGCATTGTCCACCTTTTTTAAATGTCCATTGATCAGTCGAATGTCTTGGTTATCTGTGCCATTTGAGACCACTTCATCCACCGAAACACATACTGACTTTGGCTCAGCCATGGTACAAGCAGAACTGCTGCCGTTCTAGAGGGGGAAAGTTGGAGAATGGACAAAGTTCATAGACTTTTGTTTAGGAACACCATTTAAAACCTTCTGCGTTAGAGTAATTATTATTTAAATAACACAAGAATCCAGCACAGTAGCATGTTGAAAGGTGAAAGGGGAAAAAAATAAAACCATCTTTTGTTTATTCTGCCAGTGTCTTGACAGAAGAGGTGAAAGAGCTCTAGCCCTTGCAGCACACAAAGAGCAGTTCCTTTAGCACCAGTTTCCCCTCAGAGGCTATACACACAGCTCATTACTATCTTCAGAACGGAGCAGCTCTTGCACTAGATTAATACATTTGTAAGTTCAGCCTCCATTGTATTTGGTTTCTCATGCACTCAAAGAATCTGGTTCCAGTTACTCTGATTCCAGGGCTTGTACTGGGTCAGAGCTGAAGAGGGAAGGGAACCAGCCGAACAATTATTTGTGCAGACATTTCAAAAGTCTGCCACTCAAAAAGTCCAAGATCTCTTACTCCTTCGTATGAGAATATAATTCTGTAAATGTGAAACTGCACAAGTTATATTTCTGTAAATTTTGAAATTTATTGTTTTGTGCCTTATTTGCTCCTGCACTGATAGTTCTGGAGACTCTGCCACCTTGAACAGTGCAACTCTCCTAGAGGTCTGGTAGGAAAGCACAGCACTTTCCACCCAAAATCCTTGCACACTTTCCTTGCTTGACAGTGATCTCTAATGGAAATCTTATCAGCTACATAAACATATTAAACCCTGCTCCAGTAATTGCACCCTTGACACTCTAAGGCCAATGATCTATTTTTGCCGTCATGCCTCTTGCTACTCGTTGCCCATCACAGCACTCAATGCAATTCCACTTGGCATTTTTCGGACTGAATCTTTTTCCCTTCCTCTCCCTAACAC
>NW_010205428.1:87326-89202 GCF_000695765.1 Mesitornis unicolor
CCAACCAGGACAATAGCCTACCACCTGCCTTTCTCTTCTTTTACATTATGCACGCAAAATTGGAACTTTTTCCATTCCTTTCATCTGCATGGGCACCTTGCATCAATACCAACAGGATGAGTTTAAGGCCAAAAGTAAAACAATACTGAAGTTTCTTCAGCTAAACAGAATTTTGAACAGTTCAGAGGCTGATCAATGTCATCTGTTGTCTGGAGCATGTCATAAACAGGAGCCAACATCTGCACAGTTGTCTGTTAGAAAATTTAGTATTTTTAAGGCAGATCTGTACTGAAAAAGACTACTGTAGCTGGCTGAAGTGCTAAGCTTTCCATGCTATCACATCTGCACAACAATCTACATGGCCCCAAAGGTATCTCTTGGAAAGCACAAATGCTGCACTACTTTCAAGGCACCAATGTTGAACACCCTCAAATAAAGAGCTGTAGGTCACACCACTGTCTCCCCCTGCTTGTTCTCCAATGCAACTAAGAAGTCCCATTGCCTCCTTTTCACTGCGCCATTTCTATCCTCTCTGTCATGGTCAGTGGTCTTCCCATTTATGTTGCAAAAGCACTGCTGCTCAGATCAGTCAGTTGTCATGAATGCTAATGACAGTCCTACATAACCACTGATGAAAAATATTTTTAAAGTAGTTTTACATAACCACTATAAAGCTAGCATATTCACATTATTTGTGTACAAGTTCCAAGTTCTGGATGTAAAAATCAGCTCTTCTTACCACATTTTCTCAAGAAAGAGATTTTAATTATGCTTTCAGCTTACTCAGAGGTCAGGTATCCAGTAACACTTACTCCAAATTTCCTAAAGAGTTAACTGTAATGCTGCGTAATTTGAACATAACAAGAGTAACGTGAAACATCTTATAACTGAAGAATTAAAGTAGGGGAACCTCCCTCTTCTCTAAAAAATAAGTGAAGGTGAGTTAACAGTATTCTTTCCTGAATGTCTCCAAGGCTTACTTTGGCACTCATAAGCTGTTTGGTTCTGAGGCACCTTCCCACACCAGAGGGAACAACAAACAACTAACTCTCACTGAGCAGGTCACCTTGAGTATTCAGGGGACAGCTGGAGCTTCTCCAGTTTAGATCAATTCAAAAAGAAACATCCTTTGGACAAGGTCCTTGCCTCTGCCTACTCAATCATCTGGGAATACGAAGCCAGAGATTTTTTGTTCCTGGGACTTTAAACAAACGATTTAAATCACCCAGTGGACTGAAATGCCTGTTTTCACCAGAGAGTGCCAGGGTCAAGACAGCCCTCGGTCACACGCCTGCCTCCTCCAGGGACTGCCTGCCATGGGCAAGGATCCCCCTCGGGGACCATCTGCCATGGGCGAGAATCCCCCTCAGGGACCATCTGGCGTGGGTGAGGATGCCCCCCAGGGACTGACCACCTACCATGGGCGAGGATCCTCCCCAGGACCCACCTGCCGTGGGTGAGGATCCCCCCCAAGGACCACTTGCTGTGAGCGAGCATCCCCCTCTGCCCCACCAAGTGCCTGGGGTGAAGGAAATGGTTCCCAGTGCGGGATCACCTTTGCTTGTGAAGAGGTGGGCAACTCCCGTGGCTAGGACATCCACAGACTTCACCGAGCCCTGAGTAACCCCTCCTCAAGCACACCCGAACCCCCATATAGTTTTATTTCGCCCGTAAGGAGCTGGACAGCTTCCCACCGCCCGCCGGGCATGGGAGCAAACGCCCGTCCGGTCCGCACAGCGTCGGGACGGTCCCACAAGCTCTGCCCGCTCCTTCCCCAGCTGCTTCTCCCCCTCCCCTGCGCCGCTCGCCCCGGGTGTTATGCAAAGGTTACGGTCCCTCCGCAAATCTGTTTTGAAAAGGACGGGGCGCAGCGGCG
>NW_010205429.1:0-207 GCF_000695765.1 Mesitornis unicolor
AGGGGCTCCTCCAGACTCCCCTGCACCTCCAACCTCAGGCAATGCAGCTTTCTTCCTCACACAATTCTATCTGTTCTGTTCACCTCCCCTGCTATGGTCTTATTGTGTCCAGAGCCTGAGCTCCTCAGTGAATGGTTGGACCTGTCCCATCCCTGGGAGGGTCACCACAAACTCCTGTGAGGGCCTCCAACTCGTTCTTGCTTTGTT
>NW_010205430.1:0-35292 GCF_000695765.1 Mesitornis unicolor
TATATATATTAAAGTAAGATTCCTCAGCCACTGTATTTCCCATCCTAGGAACCTACATGAAAGACTGCTAGAATAAGATGAGCTACCCTCTACACAGAACAATTCCACTGCAATGCATTCATCTGAATGATACAACACTCAACAAGGACGTTAGAAATAAGAACATGGAATTGCTGACTCTTTTCACAGTAAGTCCATAATACCCTCGATACTCGCAATACTGTTGACAAACTCATGGCAATACCCACGCTGCTCAAGTGGTCTGAGAACAAAGTACCTCTCTGCTGCAGGTGCTAAATGGGGTGACAGTCTGAAACTTGCTCCATCCTTCAAATAGTTTGAACCTCAGGGTGTGCAGTAAGTGGGCACCTAACTTGTCAGTGGCACTTAAAGCCTCAGATGAGTTCAAAATAATTTAGGCTATCTTGCACATTCTTGCAGATAAGAGTACACCTCTGTTTCAGAGCTCCTACTTTACTCTGTGATCTGGAATTCCTTCTGGTCTCTTAATCACAAAAGTTTTCTTTGTAGGACGTGTTTATGTAAGCCTAGAGATACGTCCATGGCCTAATCTCCACATTTTTCAGGCCTCGACACCGCATTCCACGAATGCAGCAAATTCCCAGCTGTAAACAAGGGCTCTGTTAGGTTTTTGCGAAGCTGTGCAAGGAAACCCAGCTCTGATGATTATCTGTCCTGCTGCAAGCTTATACAGCTAGAGTAAAGCGAGTTGTCATTTCTTCTACCTGCAGAAATACCTGACTCTTCAGAATATCACAGGAGAATTAAGTAATTTCCCCCCAACCTGAATGTCTCCAAAGACTTTTCCTCACAAAAATTCACTTATTCATCCAGCCAGCTTAGGTAACAAAGGCAAATAGCACAGGTACAGTTATTTCCTGTCTCTGAAGAGGAAGGTGGCATCCATGGAGGACCCTGCCACAAGAAACATCACCCAGCAACTCAGTACTGAATTAAGAGTATTAGCACTAAGGGTCCTTAGGGAACATCATATATTTCTCTCAAACGTACCTATCATTATGGATTTTCTTAATTTAAAAATGGAACGCAGCAGACAACACCAGTAATAACTACCTTTATGATAATGCCATAACCCATTTTATTGCTCTGAAAGTCAAATATATTTATTAAATCTGCATAAATTACAATACTATTAAACTCTAATTTACGTGATACTGTGTAAATAAGAGACTGGTTGGGCCTTTATACTGGAGTGTTCTAGAAGATAGGATGTAATTTATATTTGTACGGTGCCTGTACTTTTAATTTATTTCATTAAAAGGTAACTTAAGTTTCAAAATACAGTAAGCTATTAATTGAGTATCACCACCACTATAAAATCAGCCTTCTGTAAAGTAAATGTGGATGAGACAGCCTTATCTCTTGCTGCTCAAAAAAAGTTCAGTTTCCTTAAGGAGACTGTTTTAATCTCATTCAACTGAAAATGCTGTTCAACAGTATTTAATAAACCCAGTACTGCCAAGAGACACATACACTATGGAGAAACTATACCATTTATAGGAGCAAGTTGTAAGGCCCATTTTTCAAAATCATTGATTGGTGACAGGCATGTTTACTGCTCGTTAATAAAAAATAGAGGTATCACTCCTGCTGGATACTACGAAGGTTTCCTGTTTACTTTTCCTTCCAATTACTGTAATTGACCTATAACTCATCCGAGTTCTGGGCATTTCTTCTGAATTTTGCACAGAATGCTGCAACAATCCTTCAGAGTGGCAGCTAAATATATCAGGATTAACATCCTGCTAAGTATTTGAACAGAAATTACATGAGTGTTGTAAGCTGGGGGTTTATGAGACGTTTTATGCAATTTGTGGATTCTGATCGGATCTGGGATGATATAAAGGGTAAGTAAAGGTCTGTCAAAAATCTGTATTTATCTCTCTGCTAGGCTGAAAATAAGAATTCTACCAAACCTAAAACTCTGGTTTGAGAAATAATTATGTAATAAATTTGGTGTATTTCTATAGGCTCTTCTCATTTGAAGTCAAGTAAAATACCAATAACTTAAGGTCATTCAACATAGTAGTGGGAAGACACCATGACAGGATGATTAGACCATTAGTTTCATCATGCAGAGATGCTTCCCCTCCCTGCTTTCCAGAAAGGTTTCCATCATATGGGAATTTAAACATTAATTCCTCGCCTCTAGAAATCGCAAGGTCTTTTGTCATCACTAGCTATAGGCACCAGATATACACTTTGACAAGTAACTGTAGATGAGACTCAGCCTTGGAAAATCCAAGCTTATTGTAAGCACAGGGAGGAAAAGTACTCTCAGTAGCAGACCTTGTGTAGTGTACAACAGAGCTGTTAGACAACAGCCTCCAAAGCTTGACAGACAGGACTTGTGTGACAGCCGTTGGCTACAGATCTCTTCCTAAACATCTACATGGCACCCTGCAAACCCTCAGCAATTGAGTAGCTGCCTCAGATTGTTTTTCAAAGCACATTTTTCCTTTTACATAGCAATGAAATAAACAAAAACTCCTCTAATTCAGTAATCAGGACAGATAATTACATCCCCTTAATTGTTTTCTTTTTCCAGCTTAGGTTCATGTTGATAGGAGATGGTAAAATTAGTCCACGAGCCATCTGAAGTTTGCCGCTTGCTGATTAAAGCCTTAATTGATTCAGAATGTTTTACAAATCAATCTCAGAATTACTTCAGGATCATGGTGGCATATTGTAAAAGAGAATTCACACACACTCCCCTTCTGAATGAGAGCCACACTCCCACAAATCCTTAACTGCATAAACAACTCGGCTGGGCTGTTTTCAATATTCACTGCTTGGTAAAACCAGAGCAAAATGGCAAAATAAGGATTGCTTGTAATAGTAACCTGTTATGACTTACAGAGGATTTGTATTCTTTCTTAAGCTTACTTGGTAATTTCTGAACGTGTTGCATGCAATACATTCTTGGGAAAAAGAAAAAAGAAAATAAAAGAAAAAAATAAGAAAAAAATCCCACAACACACAAAGCCCCCCAACCCCCAAATAAACCAATCACAAAAACAACAAAAAAACCCAACAACATCAAAAAAACCAAACCACGAAAACTGTCCCCATCCATCTTCTGCAAAGCTAATAAACCGGCGATCTACGGCCTGCTGGAAGCAATGCATCCACAGCCACCTGTGCTGCTGTGATTCAGTGCGCTCCTCTCAATCAGGATTCACTCTTTTTCTTGAGATTTTATATTGCCTATCATGCAGTTTTGGTGAGCTGTGCACATTTCCAGGCTGCTACCCAGGATTCCTTTCTGAAACATGGATTTTAAGGTTCCCGTGGTGATGAAGGATGAAAAGGAGCGATATCTCACATCGTTCTTAAGGGCTCATCAAAAGGAACCACTGTGGCTCTAGAGGCGAGCCCCCGCCTCTCCCAGTGCTGAATCTGCAGAGGAGGGGGTAAGTGCAGGACAACTTTGATGCAAACCACTCTTCCTTCTGAATTGATTGTTCACTTCACCTGACCTTTCCCTCATTCACAAGGCCACAACAGCTAAGGATGTGGAGACCACTTAAAACACACCACTGTACCCTTAAAGAAGAAAAAGGGAGGCTTCTGTCATATTTCAAAAGCTGACAGAATTCACAATCTATAATAACTGTATTTCCCCCAACCCCTTCTTTAATAGCTATGTCTGAAAAACATAATAGGATGCTAAAATGAGCTAAATTGCAGAGCCATTTGATTATAGGCCAATTTTTTTCTGGAGACTATTTGTTCTGGAGTCAGGGGGGTCATCAGCACAGATAGGTTTGCTGTTTGCACTCGTTCATAAAACTTTCTATAAGTCATATATAGCTTATGCTGCACCATGGAGGTTAAATTTACTGTTGAAAATCCTTATTAAAAGATATGACTGATAAACCTTTACATCACAAATATTACTTAAGTAAATCATATTCACTTCCAATGAAGATTTTAAAAAATACCACTCAGTTAAGAATAAGCCTTTATGACAAACACAGTATCTTCAGTATCTTTACCCACCTGGACGTGTTCCTGTGTGACCTGGTCTAGGTGATCCTGCTCTGGCAGAGGGGTTGGACTGGATGAGCTTTCGAGGTCCCTTCCAACTCCAAATGTTCTGTGATTCAGCACTAACATACAAATAAGTTTTGTACTTCCCGTGCCACTCGTATGCTGTGTCATGAAGGACATGTAAATACCATATGAAGATACTAGTAAGTCATCAAGGTTGCCTGTGACATTATGAAGTGAAGCTGAAATGAAGTATCTGATCCACACAAAACTAACTCCGGATAATTGACTCATTAAAATCCAGTCTTTTAAAAAGACTGCAATAAAGTCCTGTCAGCTGACTTCATAAACCTTTACTTTAAGCACACAGTCTACTTCCCCAGAAAATAGCTGGTTTTGCTTTAAAATAGCAAAATACAGTTCTGAAAAGAAGTTGCATTAAAGAAACAGCGCTTGCAAAGGCTTGCAGCAAAAGAGCCTGGTCATTATTCACAGTAAATTCACGACCTGTATGTTTTGGGTTTCACAACTCGGAAATATTTTGACAAAATTAAAAACACCTCTTCTGGCACGTGCAGTGAAAGAATGAACCAAGAACAACACTATCTACCTGCATCTGTTACCCATAAACTCCAGATAAACAGTGTTATTTCATCCCTCTCCTTCGTGAGCACATATGCTAGAGCGTCTCATACTGCCACACTAATTAGATGTCTGTCACTCCTGCCATCACCAACACCCTTTGAAAGCACTGGTAACAATCCCGTAAAAATAAATTTACCTGTGAATTTTTAAAATTACACTGCTTTTTCCATCTTTAAACCATGACAAAATGCCCTTATCAAGTAGCCCAGCTGACTGCTTCTGTGGCTCTGCTAACAGCGAGCTATCAGTGCCATTACAAACGACAACAAAAATGTGCAACCACCCCAGACTCGTTTTTTTTCAAACTAAACTCCACTTTATACTCAGGAAAGGAATTCAGCAGTCACTATCAAGTCCAAAAAGGTCTGCCAGACTCCATAATATTTCTCATCACTAGTTTATTAAGTGCTAATTGCCCTCTTCATCAATGAATGGGTCAAATCTGGCAGCTACACTGTAACCAGAGGTGGTCTTGGTCTTCCTCCCAACACCACATGCAATGCCAGTCTGTGCTTGCTGCCCTCAAGGCAATCACTACTCAGCACCCGTTTTCAAAGGATCCCAGGCCCTCAAATTTGCAACGCACCATATCAAGCATATAGAAAAAAAATTCGATATAATTTTCAAAAAGCAAAGTTGAAACTGATAATCTACAATCAAGATGCTTTCAATTTGAAACGGCCTGCAGCATTTACTGTGCTTATATTTCATAAAATGCACTTCTTGAAGACTTCGAACCTTGAGGAATTAAAAATTACATGTTGTCTTGAAGGTGGATAAAAATACTTCTAATTAATTGCTTCTTTCAATAGGAAATGATAGTCCTTTTTTTGCCTTTTCTCTTAATTCCTCATATTCTTGGGCATTGCCTATTGGCAGTACAAGTGCTGAGCATCTGTTTAGACCACCCATGCCTTAAAACCACGCCTGCTCCATTGACTAGCAGTGAACCTACAATAAATGTTTGAGTATTTTTTTTAGAATACCTTTTTAAAAGACTTGTATGGTACAAACATTTTTGTCAAGGCGGCCATAGACCAGTTCCTAAGCCAAGAAGTTAGAAGTAAGTGTTATTGTAGTGAAATAAGCAGAATTGTCTATCAAATTTACCAAGGGAATATCCATAAGTGAAACAATACTAATTTAGATGAAGAATCAATATACAACAAAACCCCTAAGCAGAAATGTTGTCTAGAGGGGAAAAAGCTCCTCAAATGATTAAACCAATGATTCCTGTCACACCAAAGGCAGTAAAGAATTAACTGCAAAACACATTTATATGAATCTTCACAATAAATCCCATGGTGTTGTACAGTTTAAAAGCAGATTACACAGGTCAGCATCAAGACAGAGATCAAGATGATAATAATACATTGAAGTATAAGCAACCATACAAAATCTTCTATTTGAAAGTATGAAATTGGTCCAAAAGTGAGGAGTTTATAATTACAATATGCACAAGAAAACAATCCCTTAGGCTCTACGTTCCCTCTGCATAGTATTAAACATACATGTAAGTAAGCAGGGCTCAAAATGAAGACATTTGTTTTTCAGTTTTCTCTCTTTGTTTGCACCTCAAGTTTCCATTTTAAATTATGGAACACAAACTTCAGATTTTTCAGTTAAAAATAAAGTAATAAAAGAAGATTCCTGGACAACCTTTCCTTTGTGAGATAAAGTTCACCAAATGAAATTAAGTCACTCCACAGCAATTGTTGGCCTTGTTCCAGGGTGATGTGGAAAGGAACATTTGTCATAATCACTTAACACAGGAAAGAACAGGAAAAGATCACTGTTAATGACACCGCATCACATGGCGTAGGGGCCTTTGCAGACCTTTCACTGCTCAGTGATGGCAGCGCTGGACCTGGGCTAATACTCTGTATAAAAGAGGAGCAAGATGCAGCAAGCTCTCTGCACAGAGGGATTTACAGCCTAAAAAGGCAGATATTCAGTTCCACCTCCTTTGATACAATAGGCCCACTTGAATTATTTTGCTTCTTGGGGTTTTTTGGTTGTTGGTTGATTGATTGGTTGGGGGGAGTTGAATGAGCATAGCATGCCTGCGAGATCCTCTTTTTACGCAATTATCCTCAGCATATTCGCTTTTCAGGGCCTTTTTAGCTGGCTTTTACAGACTTGATTTAATATTCATACTCACCTTGAAAAGGCCATCTGCAATTTTAATCACTCACTACCAATTACTTTCTTTAATAGCTCTGACAGTATCACTCACAGCAATCTGATAAATCCATAAGGAGAGGTGAAGCAGCACCGGTTTCTTTCCCAGCATTTGCAGAAGATACAACATTGCTGCCTTTTTAAGTCTTCACTATCTTTACTAAGTCAGGCTTACAAACACCTGGCTTTGCAGAGTGGATCGAAGTATAGCCAACATGGAGTAAATAAGTAAGCTTTTCTCTTTATCCCTCCTAAACACCTAAGAAACAAGTGGAGAATAAAAAAGCCCTCCACGCACAACTACTCTTGTCTTTCCTTCTTCATGCAACAGACGGCCCACTGAAGTGTTTTCCCTGCACACAACAGCAGTACACCACTTGTTCTCAGCTTGTAAACGTATTTAACAGCAAATACAGCTGGACAAAAATTAATAACAATTTTGCAAGAACAGGGCCTCAGAGACTAAGACATTGTGTGCACCTTCCTGGCTGCTGTGCTCCTTCATTTTTATCACAGAAAGCTTACAGTCCTTTAAAGACACGCTATTTAACAACGATTTTCTCCCAGATAATAGAAGCTGTAACTTTGTTCCCACATTCCATAGCTAAAATGATTTATCTACCATAAAAAGGCAGAGTTTTGGATTATGGATTATTTTTAAGGGACTTAAGAGTGTACACAATAGTCTGCACATGAAAAGAAATCAGCAGTTCTATCAACTTACAGCACAGCCTGCAGGGAAAAAAATTCAGAACTTGGATTACTCTGATGTTAACCATTCCCCAGATGCAAATGACAATACATGAACGTGAGTAGGACAAAAATGAAGGGAAATGAACATCCTGGGTCAGCAATTCACAGCTCCCACAGTACAATCAAGTGGACAAGAAATCAATGCAGCTTTTACGCACATCAGGTGAAGTAACCCAGGTTGCAGTCAAGGCTGAGTTTCTCTTCCAAGGTCCAATTATTCTATATAATGTAGAATATAACTTCAAAACTCCTAGCAAGTCCTTACTAAAATCTAAAAATGTTTCCAATACTAAACTTTTTCTGTTAAAATTTGGAGCAAAAGTTGGCTAGCCGATTTAAAAGTAACAAACCTAGATGGACAGTGTTTCAGTAAGTGGCTTTGATCTTTTCTACTGAACAGCAGTAACAATCAAATTAAATGACTTATCATAATGTTTCTATACAAAGAAGACTATTTCAAGTTTTACAGACGACCTTGAATCTCACATGTCCTGACTCTCCAATGCTTATGTTGCAGCTGTAATCACTGGGTTTTAATTTTTGTTCATGTGCAGGCTGTTGGCTGCCCTTTCAGAATTACTTAGACAAATCACGTCTATCGGCAGAACAATGACACAGACGTGTGAGGGGTTTCTATCCTTGTTCAATTTTCCTGTTCTGTGAAGTCTACAGAGAAGAAATTACAAATTATCTTGAATATGAAGAGTTTTAAAAATAATAACCCGCAAGCAACCATATGTTTGTAAAAGCTGGAGACAAAAATTAGGGTTCTGCCATGCAGACCTTTAGCACATGCAGTAAACACACTAAACAGTCTTTAGGACCTATTTAGGCTCTTGCAGTAACTGAGTAAGAGCAGAAGATATTCTATTAAACATCTGTTTTGAGCTTATTTATTATTCCTTATCTATATTGTATATAAGACATTTCAAGCTTGCCTAATGCAATGACAGTTTAAAAAACACCATTAAATAGTTCCTAAATTACTCGTTTTCTAAATTGCAGAGCAAGTCCTACTCCTAGCAATAAAAACACCCTGCATGATGCAGGTTTATCCAGTTCATAACAAATAAATGGTCCTTACTATCTTCCTAAAAGGGAGCTTTGGATCTTTGTACCCTGTTGTTCCCAGACCAGCCAGGACAACCTGTCTCACTACAGAACTGTACAAAGCTGTTGCAGCCATACACAGCATGGATGAGATTTTTTGTTTTCTTTAAAATAGCATGTTTAAGCTAAAGCTCCCTTCATTAAGCTACAAATTCTTGCTTTCTTGGTAAAAAGCACCTTTGGTAGGGTTTAGCAACTTTAAATAAATGACAATTATACTTTGAATGCATCCAATTGTGTAAAGATGGGAAATAGAGCAAAATATTTCAAGTCAGCTACTTAGAATACTCCAGGAGCATGGCATAGCAGAATGGGACTGATGAGAGATCAAAAGGTAATGTTCAAAAGGGGTAAATTGATATGCAGGTCTCCAGTAGCTATTCCTTTTAAAGCTTCAGAATTATGATACTTCCATAAACTGAAATGCAAAGCCCTTTGCAAATGCCTACCAATCACTATACTTCTGTCTCTGCTGGAAGCTTTTAGGAAGTGCAGTTTATCTTGGGTGTATGCGATAATAAATAAACAGTTCTAGGGAAAAGACCTTGCCAGTCCTACAATGCCAGGAAGCGGTCAACATTGGATGTTTCTTGACTCAAATAAATCTTCTAAGTTCTAGGATTTCTATTACTGTTATAATTTTACCATATCTATGTACTAGATACTAATTTTTGTAATATTATCAGGACATATTAAAAAGCTTTTCAAATATCCCAGAGTGCTACTTAAGCTTACAAGTATGGGCAGGAGCTACTACTCTCACACTAACAGAACTAATCATGAGTACTAAGTATTTCAGTGAGAGTGAGAAAATTAGCTCGCCTCTCACTGCAGTGAAATAGAAAAGAGAATCCAAAGAGAAATATTTTCATGGTAGACTGAAAAGAAGTCAGAATTGGACTATACTATCAATTTTACCACATTTCTCCATGAAAGACAACTCAACAGATGATTGAGTAACCAACATCAGCTTTTTATGCCTCATGAAAACAAGGTTTATTTCAGCAAAACAGTCATAGAATGGTTTGGGCTGGGAGGGACCTTGAAGTCCAGTCCAACCGCTGCCATGGGCAGGGGCACCTCCACCAGCCCAGGCTGCTCAAAGCCCCATCCAACCTGGCCTTGAACACTGCCAGGGAGGGGGCACCCACAACTTCCCTGGGCAACCTGTGCCAGTGTCTCACCATCCTCATAGTGAACAATTTCTTCCATATATCTCATCTAAATCTGCCCCCTTTTCAGTGTGAAGCCATTACCCCACATCTTATCACTCCATGCCTTTGTAAAAATGACCTCTCCAGCTTTCTTGTAGGCTCCACTTCAGGTCCTAGAAATTCACTATAAAGTCTTCCTGGGGCCTTCTCTTCTCCAGGCTGAACAACCCCAACTCTCTCAGCCCATCTTTGTAGGAGGGGTGCTCCAGGCCTCTGATCATCGTCATGGCCTCCTCTGGCCTTCATCTCATTTCACACTAGAGTATCTGTGCAAGACTGACTGAAGAAAAACTGATCAAAAATGATTCTTTCATTGTAAATTCTGCAGTATTATTAAAAAAAAATGGTAGATGAATCAGCAAGATTGAAAAGTCTGTCTGTTAAACTAGCAATACTTTTCTGTCCAGAAAAGTTTTCTGGCATTTTTCTTATGCCAGTCTTCCAACAAATCATCACAGTTTGTTCAAGATGGCATTTTCCTGGATGGCATGTATAATTGATGTATGTCACATTTTATAAAATGATTGCAAGGTAAATTCAATTTTCCCTTTTCCTTGTTTGTGTCCTCTAAGAATCTCTTATCTCCACATATCAATTACAGAGCAGTGACAGAGATAGGATACAAATCACTCCAATGAATGTAATAGCAAAAGTGATTAGAGATAGGGAGAGATTAATTGCATGTGTCAGATATAAATAAAGGGTTTAGGAGACAACCCAGGATTCCGAGTCTGTGTGTGTATTCCAGACACAACCCCCCGAACCTTATAAACAGAGAAGTGCAACAAGAAGCTATGTTAAAATAATGAGTTAGATTATAGAAACTTTAGCATTTGCCATTTTTTCAGAGCAGTATGCATAATGTATGAACATATGTCAAGGGAACACACTCAATTTGAGTGCATTTCCCTAGCTCCACCAGCCAGCTACGAGTCCCCATATCAACAGGGTTTTATTAAGTGCATTTGGGAGAAAAGGAAGGAGCTTTTCTTTCCTTAAGCCACATCTTTAAAACTTTATTACATTTGTTGTTACAACATGATGAAAATTAAGTGCCAGATACTTAAATCTGTTTTATGCTGATTTTGGCTGTTTAAAGTCTCAATAGCAAGATTGAAAGACTCTTACAGAAATTTTATTTTATTGTCTTGTTGTTGCAAAAAGACATCATCCTCTGTTAGAGTTAATATATTTAAAAGATGCATTTTAATGTGAGAAAAGTCAACTAAAAGTTAAGTTCAACTAGCAGAGTTGACACTATTTGCCTGGGACGGATGCAAAGTGCACCATGTGTGGCAATAAGCATTATCAAAAATAGTCCAGAAGAAGAAGAAATTGGAGCCCAACCAATATTTCTGCTATTTATCAGAAACCGCAATGACAGAATATTTGGGTAAAGCCAAAGAAAAGCTCAAGCTGCCACAGAGGTTTCATGGCTCATCTTCATTATTCCTGCAAAAGCTGTTTAGCAATCCATCATTTTAACCATAGCTTTCCCTCTCTATCACTACAGTTAAAAGTGAGGAATGTTTTCCTGTAAGGAAGAGAAAGGTGGAGAATTACAGAAAATATCTGGCTGAGGCTTAAAAAAAACCAAACCCAAAATCAACATACAACCAAAAAAACTAAACAAAAAAAAACCCAAACAGTGAACTCTGGAGTCCAAGAAAACTGATAAATCCTGAACATCATCTGTTATTTCTTTGTAATGCATATAAAATGATTATACACTGCAATAAAATATCTTTTTTGCAGCAGATAATAGGGTAGACCATTGAGAACATCAGCCTTCACTGAAATTCCTAGCTCCGGATAAAGCTTAAACTAACATTTGTTCCAATGTATCAAAACTAAATATTTAACAATAACTCAATTTAGTTTTTTGTTATAGCTATGATTGGTTTTGACTTAAATATATATACATAAATATATCCCAAAAGCATGGTTAAGTATTACTCAACCTATTCTCAAAACAATAAGAAAACAAAGATCTCCATTTAACAATTTATGCCTTTTAGTATTAGAGCAGATAGGAGCTACAACAACTGAAGAAAAAGCAGTAAGACAGACAGTATTTTTCCAGAGTATTAAAGATGGCATTTACACAGAATTTATCCTTAAGTTGCAGTTTTAAATCTCGAACAATTTAACAGCCTCCTTCAAATTAACATTTTTGGTACCAAAAGCACGTCAAGTGACCATCAACGCAAACGGCACGCGTTTACTCATGAAACCACACATGACAATAACTAGGGTATCCTTCCTAGAAATTCTGCTTGACAAAGAGAAAGCAAAACCTGTGTAGAAAATAGGAAGGAAAGAGATGTCATTATTTCAAAGAGCGATTTAAAACGACGCACAGAGGGCTGAGCAGTACTACGTTGGACTTCCTCAGTATTTGATCAGAACCTCAGGCATATACAGTACAATCACAGCACAGAAATGCAATTTCTTTTCAACCCATACCCCTTTTCTTTCCCCCATCAAAGAAAAAACCAGCATCACTGAAGTGCTAATTTCACCTCAACATCACCGATCCAGAGCAGTTAAGCAAAGTAAATTCCCTTGGCATGAACAAAAACCAGTTTGATAAGTGTATAGAGCTTGTGTGAATTTGACCTCAGAATAGAAATACCTGCTCCCTGGGGGTGCCAGCCCATTCTTTCTTCCCTGCCTACACCTGAAAGCTGGAACTAGCTATGAAAAATTCATGCAGCAGTATGCTTCAAACATATCCATGAAGGATCCTCAACATCTGCTGACTTGAATAAACCTTGGTGGTTAATATGAAAAATTATGTTAGTGAAATGCTCTCTTCCAGAGAGGAAAATATCCGCTCAGAATCTTCTGAAAACTTAGCTTCTTAACAAACCGGACAGAAGGATGACAAAAGCAATATTCTACCATATTCACTAACAGGTAACATGGTGCTTCTTTCCCCACTTTCTTTCTTAACAATGTCACGAATATTTCAGTTTTTAAAGACACTGAAAGTGACCTAAACATCTTGTGCCATGAGAACCTTTCTTAATAACAGAAAACAAGCAAAAACTTTCAGTGCAAAATCAGTGCCCTGCGAGCCTGCAATGGGACTCTTCCCGTCTCAAAAATTTATGCTTTGATACATTAAACTTAAGAACAAAATAGGCACCAACCAGAGGGAAACAGTGTCTATTTAGCCTCACGTCAATGTCTGCCATAATGGAATAAAATTCTTCTTGTTGCAAGTGGAAGCTGGGCAGAACAACACAACGCCCTCATATTTTAAATTAATTGCAATGCAACCAAGCCAGGAGTTTAATTTTCATCCCCCAACTTTATTTATTTTTTTTTAAAGCATTGCCAGTGCCCAAGGGAAAAATTTATCTTCGTTAAATGATAATTGGCTTTATTATCTTTGACTCTTCAGAAATGCTGGCTGGCAAGGTTTTTAAAATTTTCATCAATCTTGTTTTCTGTTTTTTACAAAGCCTGCATCAGAAAAAGACGTCAGTCTGCAGAACACTTGGTATCTCCTAGTGTTATGAATAGGTCTTGAGACTATCTAATTTACTAATAAATCTATTGAAGCGACATGCATCTCAATATTTCACAGCTTAACAAGAAGGTCCAGAAGCAAGGCCCTGAATTGCAGTTCCAGATGATTAGCGCTGCAAAACCAATTGAGGCAGGAGCATCTAAGCTGTCAGAACAGCTTACATATACCCACCTTTTGCAAACTTGCCATTTAAATCATTTACCGGGGGACGCTTTCTCAAATTTTTCACAAAATCCTTCAACTAAACTCAGAAATAGCAGCGTATACTATTAAAAGTTTCTAAGACTCATCCAATGGTGCTCACAAATACAGCGCTGCATTGAAGTTAATAATAGAAAAATCTCAGCGGGGCTTTCCAAACTTCTTCTAAAGTGGCACCAGAGTTTTGCCAAGTCATCATGTCATAAAGTAACAAGGACGCGCATTGCGTACATCACCGTAAATACCTCAGCCAGCTTCTTACAGTAATAAATAGGAATTTATGTCATGAATCTCCTACCCATCCCCTAAAATACCTCACTACTTAAACTCTTGACTTATATTAGAAATCTGTACAGTTTCATTAGGAAGCTCTTAGCAACCTCGTGTTAACCTCTTAACTCGCCTTTCCCCTGAAAAACACCTTCATGCATAAGTGGCACAGCCCGCAGCAAAGTACCATGTATCAGTTTTGGGTTGGGGTTCTTTTTGTTTGGTTGGTTCTGAGGATGTCTGTTCATTTTGGGTTGGTTTTTTTTCATATTTTTTTTTTAATTTCTGTACCACAAACCATAAGAGATTTGGCACAGTGTTTCACAGAAATTTAGCTGATACACAGAGTTTGACCTTCAAGGAAATAGGAGGTTCATTAAGAGGCCTTACTCTAATGAATGCTTTGATCGTGAAGGGTTCCTCCTGCCCCAGGTAAACCCAAAAGCCCATCACTTCGGCTCCATGACAAGCCCAATTTCCTCAGGAAGAGATCTGCCCAGCTGTGCTGCAGGGATAATGGGAACAAGACAAAAAGCCTAAAGAATCAAGGATCCATTCAAGATCTTATCGTCAAATCTATTGTTGAATAGATGGAAACAGTAAAGAACATTAAGGATTTCCCAACTGGTTTCACTGAAAAGTGATATTTACATCAAAGAAGCTTGCAACAGCTCAGTGACAGATCACTCTTGCAGCTCTCTGGTCAAGTTAGGAAGCTCCAGCAACGGAGTTAAAACTAAAATCCTCCAAAACTCTAATAATGAAATTTTTAAACAGAAAGTGATGTATTGGAGTCAAAAAGCAAACTGAGTTTTGTTTCTATTTCAGTTGCCAAACTCTTGACTTTCAGACTTAATTTTCCTAGCCAAAATTTTGTGTTATTTACATGAAAGCTGGGACATATGGTTAAAAAAAAAGCGCCAAGACTTGCATTCACTTAGTATACAGTTCAACCGATCTTAGGACACCTTAAGACTAATTTATGACATCTCATACTAATTTGAGATGTGACGTTATTCCCAATATGCTGCCTGATGGACATCATTTTTATTTCACCAGAGGCTGTCACCTCAGAGATGATCTAATCGTATCGCAATCAGTGGAAATGTGTCCACTTCAAAGAAACAACCCTTGTTTTCTAGCACAGCTGGACTGGACCTTATGCTGTGAACTTAAATACTCTGATGACCTAGACTTTCAAATTAAAACACATTGTTTTAGAGGGCAGGAATGCAGTACACCAGTATTTAACCAAGATCAACATCCTCAAATCTTCTAATTCAGTATGTATCAAATAGAGTTATGAATTGAAGGACAGTTCTGTATATATTCCAGATGCTGCTCAAACTCCACGCAATTCCAGCCACAATTCAAGGCACTGACTTTAATCTGTAATATAAGGCCCTACAACATCTTCTGCTTACCTCAGGGCTGTACCTTTCTCCTCCTGTCAGTTCTGTATTTCAGACCAGAACAGGACAGCTTACAGCTTCCTCAGCTGTTCGACTGATTCTGCAAATCTGCTTTTCCTAGAGGCTGGAGCAAGTCTGACACCGATATCCTTGAAGGAATAACAAGCTATGCATATCTGACGCTGTTCTCAGTGGATGACTGCCCTGGGAATTATCCATAGTGGGTTTTTTTTTCCATTTGCCCTCAATGAAAGCAGCAATATGCATGCTGAGTCATGCAGCAAGGTTGTACTCAATAATTAATATATAATCTACTCACACAGAGATTGGATTTTCCACTTTACTTGTGGTTTATTTCATTTTGATTAAACTGTTTTTAGATGTTAGACAAGTCTTAATGGAAAATGGCACCTGTCATCGCTCCACATCTGGTAAGATTCAGACAGTGACAACTCAATGTGATCTCTTCCATACCTGGATGTACCTTTAACCATCTCTTTCCAACCACTTGCTGGAATTCTTTATTACTCTTCTGAAGTACATAATTTTTCTGTAACCATTCTCTGCATATTGCTTTAGGACTATATTTTTGCCTGATTATTTTCTGTGACTGAACCAAAAAGGTTTATTCACTTCTATCTAATGTATCACATATGTTTCTTCTTCAGATCAAAGTTCAGAATGACCATGTTAATCTCATTTTCTTTACAGACACTGTAATGCCTTGAGGCCAGTGCCTTTCTTCAGCACACACATAGCATTAATAATCCTGGATATCAGGATGACAATTTAAAAACCTCATTGGCTAATACTAATTTTAACAAGCAAATCCATTTTTGGCTTTCTATCTTGCCTCGCTCTTCATTTTCTTATATCCACTTAATCTTTCCTGTTTTTCACATTCCAGATAGACTTTGCATTCATGGTATCAAGTCTGTACCCATTTTGAAGTGTTTTCTTTTCCATATGCCTGTATTACCTTCTGCTTTGCATAGCACTTGTTATGCATGCATGATCACAGACTATTTCAAGCATTAATTAAGATATGAAATTAAAATGGGAAGTACATTATTGGTCACATAATACAAACAATACAAATTTGCTTAAAAAATTAAATTTCTAAAGTGTTAGCAAACCTCTTTATACTGTCAGAAATAATGTGTACAATCTACATACCACAGTACGGCCAGAATTCACAAGCGGGTCTGGAATATTATTTCCACTTCAGAAAGATACATGTAAAACCTCAAGATGCTCATGTAATTTATAAGCATATATTGAAGAAAACACAGGTTTGTCTCTTGTGATGTTAAACCGTACAGCATCCTCCCTCAGTGAGCACTGGCCTCACTAACACAGCTACCATTGCCTGCATAAGAACAGCTTTCCTTGAAATCTGGTTAGGAATTTTAGCAGAAAAATCTTATTTTCTTAGAAATTAAATGTTTCACAGGAAAATCATGTGTTTATGCTTATGTTTATCAGAAGTTCATATCTTCAAAAGCAATTTGCCAGATTTTCTGCCCAGAAACCCAGCCTCTCAAGTTTTGTTATTGCAAAGAAATGAGCCATAGGGATTATCTCAAAGTTATTGGTATCCAAGATCAAGAGATCCTGGGCATCTCATTGTGCCATTGATCTAGAGCTGAGTCTTGCACCTTCAAGAAGCCCACAACACAGGAGTAGCCTGTCAGTAAAGCCGGCAGTATCATCGATTTACCCAGAAACTGCATTCGCTCACCCTAACATGCTCCCCTATGTCGCTGCTACATTAAGCACACCTTTACCAAATGCCCTCAGAAAATAAGTCAAACCATTCTACACATTTTGAATATTAATTTTTCATACAAACACATATACTAAATGCTTTATAATAGTTTACACATGTAGACTTTTGCTGAACGTGCGCATCAGTATATTTAGTGTGCAGTCACCTTTCTGATCCCATGGCTCTGCTGCTTTTCCCTTCACCTTGCAGTAAAATCTACTCACAGAACACCTCTGTAATGGTGGGTGTTAACACAATTTGTGCAATGTAAAATAATAAGTAATAAGAATGAAATGCATGTTCCCTGGGACTCTGTGATAACTCCAGGTAAAAACAATGCCATAGACTGGGAATAGACCCATTAATAAAACTGCACTCAGAAGAGTGACTTGTTTACTTACGCACAATGGAAAACAATACATTATAAATCCCTGCATTCAAACGAAATTACGATCACAACTTCACAACAAACAGCAAGGGATATCATCGTGTACCTGCCTTGCACAGAACAAAGCACCAGACAAAGGGCTTTGAGGGTGATTTGTCGAGGGCGTATGTTCTCTTGGGTCCCTCTTATTGCACAAAGAGTTCAATGTTCTCCAAACCAAGCAGGAAAACTTGGCCTCCTTTAAAGATCCAATTCTCCGTTATCAAGGCTCTTTTTATTAAGGCAGACTTTTGTGAATACTGTCTGCAACCCAGGTATGACAGCACATTATCCAGAATTTGGTTACTCACTTGCTACGCTGAGATGAATAAAGGGACTTGTTTTGTTCTCCCCATTCTTTTCATTGACTGCCTGGACGTAGTAGCCTCCTGCATCGGTGGCTGATGTAGCAAGGATCACCAGCTGGTTCTCCAGTGTGATGGCTCTGTTTAGGAAAGAGAAAGATCACGTTAAAACCAGAAGAACGGTATCCACTAGGTAAAAATTGTACAGCACTTCAGACTCGACAAACTCATGTGATAATCATTGGTCATCTAAGCCAAGATGTTGCAGAACCAGAACCAGCCTGATTTCCAACACATTCACAAGTAATACTTAAGATTTTCGATGCCTCTAGGCCCTTTCTCTGTTTAGACTGGGTAAGATGTTTACAGTGACATGCAACTAGAATAGTTTAAATGGCAATAAGAAGTTATACAAGAAACCAAAAATGACAGAGAATGCCTGCTAACTACATCGTTATGGGTTGACAGCAGTCCTGGCAAACACCAGTGCACTGCAAAGTCAGTTGTACTGAAAATCTCAACAATGAAAACTAGACTAATTAAAGAGTTTCACTGAGGGAGTAACACCACCTAGTTTAGTGGGAAAAAATAAATAATTAAAAAAATCAAAGGCAGCAGAACCTCAGAAGGCAATAGACTGGGCAAGATGTTTACAGTGACATGCAGAAAGCTACAACATATGCAACTAGAACAGTTTAAATGGCAATAAGAAGTTATACAAGAAACCAAAAATGACAGAGAATGCCTGCTAACTACATCGTTATGGGTTGACAGCAGTCCTGGCAAACACCAGTGCACTGCAAAGTCAGTTGTACTGAAAATCTCAACAATGAAAACTAGACTAATTAAAGAGTTTCACTGAGGGAGTAACACCACCTAGTTTAGTGGGAAAAAATAAATAATTAAAAAAATCAAAGGCAGCAGAACCTCAGAAGGCAAACTTTCTGTATTTATGGCATTACTAATTATCACAACATCACAGACAAGAACGTTGGCAAGTTAGAGCCTAACGATATACATAGATAATCTGTGTGTATATAGGGAGGGAAGAGTTTTCATTTAATCTAAAGCAGGTAGGAAAGCACAACCCCGTAGTTAGCACTGGTGTAGGCCTGAAGGAGTCAATAAATGTCACTGTATAACACAAGTCTATTCCTGCTTAGGGCTGCAACATAGCAAATGTCTCTGTAAACTCCCTTTTAGGCAGCACTACTCATCTGCACTTTTAAAATAAAGTGGGTAACTTTCATTTTACATGTATTAGATGGTCTTTTCTTCATTATGCAAGATAAAGGTATAATCTAGAGACAACATGGACAAATTTAAGGGCTTAACTGAACAGGACACAGGAAGCTCAAAAACTAGATGGAGATAAAAGGACACAAAGTGCCAGAGGAAGCAGTGGAGCAAAGAGCTGACACCAATACAGACTGAGACTGGTGCAAGCTTGGAAATCCAAATGCAAGACTTGGAGCAAGAAACTCCTACCTTCCCTTATGTTACTTGATGAGAAGCCCCACTGAGTTCAGCTGTGCAATTAGTCTTACCCTTGAGCATGAGGTTGAAATAACATACAAAATTCCTATCCTGGATGAAACAAGTTCCTACATCAATAGGCCTCAAAACCAGCCACAGTACTTGTACGCTAAACAATCGGTAACGAATGCTCCTGTGCTGCTTCCTCCTGTTTTGACATGGTGTGGTTAACATTGGCAATTCACAGCTATTTTGCCTTCGAAAAAGCATTTAAAGCAATGGGGGCTATCATACATTCCTATTGCAGTGTACTAGTTTTTATACATACCAGGGGGCATAGAAAATGATGGTGAAAACATAGCAGTGTTCCAATGCAGTGTGTGCTTTAATCATCCACTTTAATTTTCTAATGTGGATACAAAGAACACTGAACCTCTATAAAGCTATGAGTAGATACCAATAAATAAAAATGTCCTGAAAAATATATAAGGCTATATTTTCAGCTCTGATTACACATCAGCTAAAGAACCTGTTCACATTATCTTTATTGACAGATTTTATTATAAAATGTATTATAGAAACTGTTAAATAAAGTCACAGTATGGCTTTTTTCCTTATTCAATAACTGCACGAGCTTAATTTACTTGGAAAATTAATCAGAGAAACTGTGATAGATTTAGAGTGGGGATATAAAACTGCAATTAATATGACATTTGATAAAGCAAATAAAGATAAAATTCCAAAGAAGCGCTAATAAGTGAATATTAAAAGACAATGACATTTACATTCATTTCTACTTTAGTTCTGAAGAAAGCAGCATTAGAAAGAGCGTTTTGAAATACAGAAATATATTTCGGGTTGGTCTGATGGCAGCTACAACTGCACCTAAACTTTTAAAGTTGATTCTCAAATACTGGTGATTTGTGCACTGCTACTGCCTCTGTTAAATTGGCTGGAAATTCTGACAGTTAAACCATTCTACTCATTATATACTAATCAAGATCAAAGGGAATTAAGACATATTTATTATGAAAATTGATCTAAATAAAGGTTTATTTTTAATTATAATACACAAATATTGGAATATGAGAAAAAATGTAACATTTTTAAGTGAAATGAAATATATTTTAAATATTATTAAATGAACATAAGTATATTTAAACTGAAAGAAGTCAGTGTAGAACAGCTAAACATCATAAATTAAATATCCAAAATAGTATCAAAAGTTTGATATTAATTTGTATAGAAAAAAGAAGAAGAATAGAAGACAAAGCAACTACTGAAGACCACTCTTTGGCATCATCAATTACACAATCAAATTAACATTAAATTGAGAACTCCAAAAGGAGTTATTCATCTCTTAACAGTTCTGTGAAAAATTGAATGTTTCAATGTCATTAACTAAAGACAGGTATAGGGCACGACACAAGCCTTTACAGGCTGCAGACTTCAGGAGCTTTATTTAGATCAAGTATGAGCCTTGTGCATCAGAAAATTAATTAGTCATGTTTTAAGGACTCATTAATTCCCATGTTTCTAAACCATCTGAAGATTCATGCCCCAGCCCTTACCAGGGTTGCAGCCACTTCTTGCAAAACAGCTGCACAGAGCACCCTAAAATTGGCTTAACGTGTTTTCCTGGGTTTATTGTTTGTTTTCATTGTCTGATATAAGTTAAATTATGACAGCACGACACTAATGTTCCAAGGAAAATCTGATTCCCGGCAGCTCAGTTTAGCAGCATATTCGAGGAAGATGACTGCAGCAGATGGAGCAGACCTGTCAGTAACTCATACGCAGCACAGAATTCATGAAAAATATAAATATTGGGGTTTTTAAGCAATATTGAACTTAATCTAAGATTTTTCAAGGCAGGAGCAACCAGCAAGGAAGCTAAGCAGATTGGTCCTTGGGGATTTCTCAAGCATAGGGAAAGGAACATTTTAAATCACATGTTTTAATAGAAGAATTTTTTCAATTTCTCTGGAGCTCAGTGTAAACCTGTAGGGAACAGCAGCCCATATCCAATCGGCAGCACGCAGGTCTGCGAGTGGCAGGCAGCTGTAGTGGTGGATTCAGTATCGTGATGTCCTACAAGCGTTTCAGCAACACCTTCACCACTAAAGCAGCCGGAGACCAGAACAGATCTGAAAGCAAAGGCACGTCGGTCCTTCGAAACACCAGCCATGTTTATGAGATGCTGCCTAACCACAGGCTATGATCTGACAGGATGGGAAACGGTGGCAATGATGGGGACAAGACATTTTCTATATCCACTTTTTCTAAGTATCTCAACATGTCAACAGGCACCTAATGAGGTTTCCATCACTTCCATTTATTGCAGCCAGAATTTAGCACTTGGATACACTCTAGGATTTTTAATTGCAGCCTTCTTAGTTGTCCAAACAGTTTAAAAAAAAATCTGGTGCAAATAATCTCTAAGTTTGACTTAAGTTTATGGAAATGTTTCTGTTAACATCAGTGGAACATCAATCAGGCTTTTAGAAATAAAGAGAATTTTTCAAAAGGGAGACCATTATTAAGGCTTCTAAGAAAGTTTTTGGAGTTAAATTCTTCCTGCATAGAACGTGGCATTATTTATTAAAATCCTGCAAATGAACTCTTCAGTATCTTAAATAGGAGGATTTCCATTAATAATGGGGTATTTATATGTGTAAATACCAAAATCTACAAGTGGATAATTCCCAAAAGTTAGATATTTGTAAGGTTATTAGTCTACCAGATGACACAATAAATAGATAATACTAGGTTATAAAAACATCATAAAACGAAAATCATAGAGTAACCTGATTAGGCTTTCTTTTAGAAGGCTGCCATCTGCTCATGAACCAGCGTGCAATATTTCAGCACAGAGGCCTTCATAAAGCCTCTTCTGCGACATTATTTCCAGCTAATACAAATATCAAACCCTTTTTACAAGGTATTTTTTTACTAGAAAACTCCATTACCCTTTAATAAAACTTCTGTCCACATTAAACAGCAAGCACCAGTTTTTCTCCACAAGCCAGACACCATGCAGAAACAGTGATGTTCATAGAAAAGGGAGAGATTATGGAGTAATAACAACCTAATTACTGAAAGACTTCCCCCATGGATTTCCCCTTTTGGAAAAACATACAGATACATTGCAGTTAAAAACACAGCTGTTCGAGTGAAATCCTGACTTGGAGTAGTGCATGCATGGCTTAACAGAGTGAGCATTTCACCACCCGTGTGTCTTCCAATTCTGATGGGGAATTATTAATTAAAATTATTTAAATACACGTCTTCCACAAACACTCCCCGTTTTCCAAGACTCAAGCACAGAGCAAAATATTAGCATACGTGCTACAGAGTAACATGTCCATAGCAACGAAGCACTAAGAGCTGCGACTGGATGCTAGTTTCTCAAAATCTTATTCAAGTACCAGGTATGTTGCTACTGCAAATCAAGCATCTGTCAATAAAAATTTTACACTTGCACAGCCACTGAATATTAAGTATAACTACACAAATTAGTGCATTGATTTTACAATCAATGCTAGTTTTTACTGTCGCTTCCCTAGCCATGCCATGGCACAGCACGTGCTTCTGGCAAGTGACTGGGGTTTCCAACCACGACAACTGCCCAAGGTTACACAAGAACCACCCAGACAGTCCCGACTGTCAGCCAGGGGTTGAATGCTACCACAAAACAAAGGCAGAGCAGCTATTAACAGGTTTAGCAGGCATATTTTCAGGAGGAAATAAGAGAAGCAGCCGAATTTCCATGTTTTAAGACTGGCTTCCTGATTCTCTAGTGCTAGTTTTGGAACTTGCAAGGTGTTGGTTTAGTAAGGCTACAGACATTATTCCCTACATTTGTTCACGAACACATCCCACAAGACCTGTTTTGTGTAAAGCAAGTGTGAGACTGGAACAGAAATGGATGGAAAACCATACTTGACAAATCACAGTGATTCACTGCCTGATGGGAAAGTTGTATCAGGTAGAAACCCACAGGGTCTGTCTTAGGCCTAGCATTATTTAATATTTTCATTGGTATTTGTTGACTGAATACAGATTTCACTTCCTAAATCTGCAGATAAAGTCTCAAAGACTCTGGAAGACAGAATTAAATTCCAAACGCAGAAGATGTGTTCAAGCCTCTCCAAAAGACTGTAATCTGCAGTTCAATATATTTGAGAAGGAATGACTAACAGGCAAACCTCACAAGAGGGTGTGCAAACAGCAGTATCACTGGAACATTTAAGGAATAACCCTGTTTCTCATCCAGTGTGGCCTCCACTCAGTTTGGGCTATCAGACTTAAACATGTGGGCTACTCAAGAAGAATCAAAACAGCCCCAAAACCACACCAGAACCATCCACACCCCACTCCCTCCAACCCCAGCCCCCACCAACTATCCAACCCCAAAGAGTCATCTAGAAAACATGACATTCAGGAGAGCACTCAAAAAACAAGTCTTCAGAAGTGTCTTTGTATATATATATATAGGACTATTAAAAAGTATTTCAGATTTAAAGAGAATCATCAAATATTGAATCTTGTTATAAAAAAAACTTAGCAGTTCACCCTCAGAAAAGCTTACATTGAGTCTTTGGAGATAGACACCCCCAGAAAGGATGCTTAGATGAATTATCCCAAATATGTATTTAAAATCATGCTTGTATGAAGCAATTACTGGTCTAGAGATTTAAAAAACCCACAAAACAAAACCCAAGATAATCACTACATAACTGAACACAAAAGACATGTTTGCAGTGAGAGACAATGTTACCAATGCAGAAGCAAGCAACAACAGTAACAAACCAAGGAATAATATTCATAAGTGTGCTACTTATGTTAAAATGTTCTTTTTCTCCCCCAAGGTTTCCAGCAGCTTCAATTCTTATTTAATGCAACTTAATTATTATCACACAACTCTCCTCCTTTGTTTTTGTTTGGGGGTTTTAATTATTATTAGATTTTAAGCAACAAGACTTGGTACAGCTGATATAAGCACCTACATGTACCTAAATCACAGCTCTTGGGTGTTATCTTACTGAACCACACTGGTGTGCGCCTGGATGTGCTACTCCAACAACAGCAGTTCTCAAACTAGAAGCAAAATCCAGACTTTCAAGGCAAAATATACATCTCTGTCAACAAGAGAAATCAAAGACTTGGAATAAAATAAGTCCATTTTCTCCAGTCTCCTCCTCTTATAAAACTCTTACTGCATACAAGACATTTGCAAACTAAATTATCTATTTTCTTCTCTCTCCAGTTTATCATATAATCAACACATTGAACTCCACTTGCGACATCACTATCTGTTGCTATGGACATAGCTAGCAACCACTGGGAAGAAGAACAGTGGAAATTTTTTAATATTAAATGGGTTATTTAATCAAAACATTGCATTTAAAAACTATCATAGGTTGCTGATCTACACAGCTGGCTGACTTCACTGACAGCAAGCACAACGACTATTTGTAATCATTTGGGAATTTATAGTTCAATTTTCAGATACAGACATGAATATTGTTCCACTTTATGGTATTTCTCCTGAATTGATTATTCAAGGTGTTGTGGTTTTTTTTAGACACTGAATTTTTTCTCCTTCCTTCACTGTGAAGGGAAAACTTCTGTTATTAAATTATAACTTCGCTTCTGATAAAACATGTCAGCATAATGGTATGTAGTATAGCAGTTTGTAGTCAAGGATTAAAGAGCTTCCTGTTGAATATTGTATCTTCATACCATTATTTCACCGAGATAAACTTGTTTTATTCTGCAGTATATAATCCATGACTGTGAACTGCACTAACTATAAAACAAATTAGCAGCAGCACGGCCCTGTCACAGGGCAATGCACTGAAGAGATAATTGATTATACGACAATAACAAAGAAAACTTCCACTTCTCAACAGCATATTTAACAGATATATTTAGACATGCCACAACTGTGCCTACTTAGATGCTCCCAACCTCTGTTTATTCACATTCCAGAATCTGCTTCAGCACCGTCTCAGCCATTTTATTCCCGATTCCACACATCTCTTCTTTGAAACCATCTCCATTTTCACATAGGTGTAGCTGAGAATAAGATTTGGCACAGCAGTTGCTGTACAAACACACCTAGGCTCAGGGACTTAAAAATCTGTATCACAGCAACTGAAGTATGAAGGTTTGGAAATAAAATTTCAGATCTCAGACAGGTCAAGGCAAATCTCTTTCCAATTTGGTTAGCTTTCTCGTTTGAAACCAGCCCTTCAGCAGCTAAGTACATGCATGAGTGTATTTAAAACTGATGTACAGAGTACACAGAGCATTGACAGAAATCATCTGGCTGTCATCACAAAACCGAACGGCAGCTGCGTACCAATGAAGATGAAAGCCACACACATTGTGGAAGACCTCAAGAGGACTGCACCTGCAATGACTGTTTATTCTCACATGAGCCAAAGGTTTTGGTTTTCTTCTAGTGCCAGAAAAATATATATACCCATCTTATAAACACTACACCGAAACACACTACCCCTACAAGTAAGAAAAGCAGAAACAAACCTGCTGCCCAAAGCCTTTAGGTGACCCAAAATATGATTATGTTAAAATAAATGGGAATGTTTCAAAGGATAGGAAAATCTGTACAGCCATAACTTATTACACACTTGTTTTGAGGAGCAGTAGGGAATGTTATGCTCCAGAACTAACAGTCTAGTAGTCCATTAGCTTTTAGATGCATGACTTCTCCTTTTAACAGCACCAAATCCTTAAACAAAGAGCATGGATATGGTAAAAAAATAGTAAAAAATGACCCAAGCATCAACCTCTGCTGCTGCCAAAGAGCAGCGGTACTGGGTAGCAACAGAGCAATTTATTTAGACAAGTTTTACTATGAAAGATAATTAAAGATTTAGTGGTCTGGATCAATACAACAGCCAACACTATCTATGGACAGTACTGCAGTTTGCTGAGACCAGCATTTGTGTTACTGCTGCAAATTCATCGTACATTGTTATTACACAGTATTTTAGGTTTGCTGTCTACATCAAATTAGGGGTTTTGTACAGCTATTTCTACCCACACACCGTTAAGACACACAGTATTGTTACACAGCACAAATCAAGCACAGGCCCAGGAGCCAAGCATATCCTGGTTTTGCCAGTGATCTGTAGCCTTGGGTGAGTTATTTAGACTTTTGGTCTGTATGTTTTACCAAGAGAGGAAAAGGATAATATGTGTATGTATTTCTTTTTATGCTGAAAAATTTATCTAGAGGCTTAAATAGTTAATACCTCCAGCACTCAAAAGATGCAGAGGATTAGGTAAGTGCTAAATCTTAATACTCTTTACTTTCCCCTTTTGCATTGCAGTTTGACTATCAGGCATTTTATTACGACTTTAAGCAAAGCAACTTCTTGCTTTCTGATTTTCAATGCTTTGACACCTCCTGAATTATACACACCGGGCAGGTGAGCTTTGCTTTCCAAACACCGGTCTTCTGGTAACTCATGGTACTGCACTGCTTTCAGCAGAATCCCCTCATACCAAGTACAGATGCGTTTAGTAACAAACACGTCTACCACAGACTCCGTAAAATCCCGGTTATTATTGACAATAATACAGTGGAAGAAATTTCAAGTCAGTCAATCACAGACTTTATTCTAATGCCATTAATGCAAACACTTCAAAGCACTTCAAGTCAGTGGCAATAAAACACAAAGAAAACACTGGTTAAAAAGAAAAAGCAGAACTTCAGCAAAAAAATGAAAAGGAAGCAGTGACTCCCAGTTTCTGTCATAAACAGGCCATGCAGTGACATAAAAGCAAAGCCAGGTTGGATACATTCAACCATATGTTGAACATACATAGGAAACCAAACACTGGAAACTTTGAAATAAAACCACCTACCAGCAGCATTTTGTGCTGTAACTCTACCCAAATATGATGTCCTGTCAGTACTGTGTGAAACAGAGCGCAGTAAACAACAGGAAAATATTGCTCTAACAATAGCATTTTATCCATTCAGATAAGTACACGTTACTAGTCAAAAATAATCCAGGTTGAAATTCTTTCAGAAAGAAATGGAGAAACATGGCTTTCTAGTAAAGGAGGTAAATATACACACAGCTGCTGTGCAGCAAAGTTACAGAATTCTGAAAGGTGGAAAGTAAAGTTATGAGTGGGATTATGTAAAAGATTGAGAAGATAAACGCAATTATATCTAAATCTAACCATTTGATCATCCCTTTCCCAGGCAAAGTAATGCTACATACATTAAAATCCATGAGACCTCAATGTGAGCATTGGCATCTTTTAAAAGCAAGAGTCCTGGAAGATGGCCTTTAGACATTGGGAAGTATAGCTGAATACACTGAATGCCAGATGACAAACACTGCGAGCGCAACAGCTCCAGCGAGAGCTGGACAGTCACAACAAGCAGGGAAATAGGCCTCAGGAGCGTAAAGATGAGCGAGACCTTCAAGAGATGCACAGCCATTGAGGAAAGAGAGAGTTGTCCTCAGTAAACTCCCCAATTTATAGTGAGCGTGATGTTTTTGGTATGGAATAATTCTGTTGGCCAGTGTCATCTCATCCAAGTCATCTCCCCTGGCTTTTGCTCCTCCTTTTGCACCTGGCCAACTCTAAACCGCTAAAGACTTTGATCATTATGGCAACCTGCATACCAGTGCTGGCCAAAAACTAAAACAAAGTGTCTTATCAACTTTGGTCCCACTAAATCGAGTGCTGTAGTCTTCTAAAAAATGCAACTTTCCTGATGTCTTGGTTTGAGCTGAATAGAACTAATTTTCTGTTTAGTGATTTTACTTTTCAGCTCAGTCTCTTCTAAGTGGCTGAACTTGCTGAAACTAGCAGCATGATTTTCCAGACATTGTGATAATCTCAAGGCCACTGTCTCACTGTGAGTGCCATGTCTGTGCCTATGAGGGAAGAAGCGGGCCTAAACCTGACCAACGAGGTATTCCACCCCACACACGTCACACTCGGTATAAAGTCGAGGGTTCATGAGGGTCTCGACCCTTCTTCCATCTTGAAGCCCTTCCATCTTGGACCCTTCTGTCCGTCTCGATCCCTTCAGTGAACCCCTGCTGGTTCATCTGCCTCTGATCCTGATTTGTGTGTTCCTGCATCAGCTCCCACTGCTGCTGAGTTCAGCCTGGGACTTTTCCAGTGCCCTGCTCCGCAGTCTCTGGTGACGTCATCGTCATTGGGGGAGGATTTTATATTGGTTTTGTATATAAATTTGTACATATTTGTATATTCCATTATTTTCCTATTTATATTATTATCCTGTAGTATTAGTATTATTGTTTAATTAAACCTGCTAGTTTTATTTACCAACCCGTAAAGCCTCTCTCCCTTATTCTCTTTTCCCTTCTGGGGAGGGGTGAAGGGTTAACAGAGAGTGTCCGTCCAGGATTTAGTGGTCAGCCCAGCCCTAAACCACTACACCTGAATAGAAAACTGATTCTATCCCAGGAAAACCAGGAAGATAGGTTACCTATCAACTACATTTATTTTTAAATTACTTGAAATCAATACATGGGTGTTGTACAACTTACTGCTTATTTGACTTCTGCATCAAATAACACAAATTCCCTTGCGGTGGAGCAGTGACATGTATTCAGGCCTTCTGGTTGTAAAGCTTAAGGAAGTCAGAAGGCCAAAGATCATGTAGTAAATCCTGCCAGAACTCTGGTAGAAAGGCAGCAACTTCTACATTAGAAATAGTCCCAGAGGTACCACTGAAGGCAAAGAACTTCAGCTCCCTTCCTTCTGATCCTGAAGCTGTAAGCACCACACATTCCCTCTAATGAAGAGCAATAGAGAGCATGCATCTGAGAGACTGTCTTGTTTACATTTGCTGGATGATCCATAAACACTCTGCCTATTGAGCAGGCAAATGAAACCCTGAAGTGTCAGTAGATGCAGTTTGGTGTCTTTGATTTTATGGCTACAATATGCTTTGCAGAGCATTTTTATTTTCAGTGCTGAAGAAACACTCAGCTATGAGTTACATGGCAAAAGAACTCGCAAATCCTAGCAAAGACGCATGCGTATTACCGGCCTAGCCAACATTCCCAGGGTTGTGAACAGAATGCTCAACGACCTGCCGATGCAAGTAATTTTACATAATAGTTAGACCAGAACAGAAAACCTCTGATGCCCCCAAAGTCTTTGCTGCAATCTGTCTTCATATATTTATCTCCTTACTTGCAGACATTTCTGCAGCAGAGGTTTTAGGTATTTGCTCCTGCAACGCAGCAAAAAGCTGCTCCCTGTGATTCCCCTCATCGGGAGAAGAGATGCAATTACTGAGTTAATGGACAGTAGACACAACAGCTCCATCACCTTCAGTTACCAACTCTTTTTACCCACTTCGCCCTGTAATGAGGATCTCTACTTGCTCACATTTACGTAACGGCAGCATCAGCTATCCCCTAATCCTGCCACACATTAAAATAGAAAGATAGATGCAGGAAAACATTAAAATGCCCTTATCACTTGGCTGCAGGAGTATAAACTTAAAATAGGAGATTGTTTTTCTGTTGAAAACAAGCAAATAAATACATTTACTTAATTTTATTCTTAAATAATCCTTATGAGTGTTGAAAGGATGCTTTGATTATTACTGTAAAGATAAATAATGAAACATTCCATTATATCTTACCTAGGTTAGATAGAAACAAATTCAATTCCTTCCTGTACATGTTTTTCCCAGGTGCATTAACACACTTCTTTACATTCAAGAACCAACTTTTATTACAAGCTGAGTGTGTGGGGAACAGGGAGATAGGAAAAGAAAACAGAATGAACGGAATGCTAATGAGAAAGAAAAATACAACCCTGACAGCCAATCCCTTTAATTAGACGGATGTCTATGTTTTTAACTTCCAAGTTCTTAATCCTGTCATTACTGAACTCAGAAGATGGAAAACAGAAACAACGCTCAAGTAAATCCTGCAGGCTACTTCGCTAAAGGAAATGTGAAAATTAACGTCTTATCTCCCGAGATGAAAACATGGTACAGAAGAATGACAAAAAAAGGTCATATGAGAGCCAGAGCAATGAGGCCAATGACAGCGATGTACAAACTTCAGAATGAAATCTTGAAAACAGAGCTAATGAACAGGAGACACGGAACAAGACAGCCACACAGGACGGCCAAGTAGGCTTATTGTTTTCTTCCCCATATTTTTACTCAAAAAATAATAGCTAAAACATGTATTTAGTTCTACTGCAGCCCTTCTTGAATCATGTAAAAGAATCAGAAAAATTGCCACCACCAAGTCTTGTTAACATTGTCTAGTAATAAACAACAGAAAGACAGCTTCTGCAGGTTTGCAGTGCTTAAGATAAAGTCTCATTTGTTGATAAGACTCTATATACAAAGGACAGAAATTCACAAAGTAGCCTTGTTTTGGAGCAGCAAAACCATATTGTGTAAGGGGCTTAATATTTAACCCAGACCAGAAGTTGAATACGTACCCAGGGACTGTAACTTTTCTTAAAGCTAAAACAATTATGCACACAGTTACTCAATATCTCCAAGTCTATGCTTCAGCTCAATACGCTCTGCAAAGTTAGAGAGACCACTGGGAAAGAGAAAGTCATGGCATGGCTCATTTCTAATTGAGTACTTGCATATGAGAATGAGCAGGAGAGGGCACACATCCACACTAAAACACGCAGATAGCATCTCGGGAGAGGTGTCAGAGCTGCTTCGTGATTGATCCCTTTGTCTACTGAAGTTCCTCCTTCACCTCACTCAACAGCCTGTATTTTTGAAGCAGATACTTAAAATTCTGCTCTCAAATGAGCAAGTAGTGCTTACATAGAGGTACAGATTGTTATAATCCTGGAATCAAGTTTTAAGACCTAATGATATTGCTCTACAGATAATTTCAGTGTTCTCGATTTAGATGACTTCAGCCAAAAGGTCATGAATATAACGCACACTTTTTCCTCCGTCTTTCTTTACTCTTCATTACGGAGCAGCAGCTAAAAATGAATATTTGAGAAGAGAATGAGAGCTACTCTGGAAGAGCAGAAGCAGCTCCACTAATACTGTCTCAGTGGTTTTATTCCTAATGCAGCAGAGGGACTGTTGGTTTAAAGGAACTCCTCACTCCAATAGCACTGGAAACAGAAGGCAAAAAATCTCCACCAAAAACAGTTTAGCAATGAGGAAAAACTTCTTTACTGTGAGAGTGACAGAGCATGGCCCAGGCTGCCCAGAGAGGTTGTGGAGTCTCCTTCTCCGCAGACACCCAAAGCCCTGGCCATGTTTCTTTGTGACTGCTCTGGTGATCCTGCTCTGGCAGGGGTTGGACTGGGGGAGCTTTCAAGGTCCCTTTCAACCAATATTCTGTGATTCCTATTACTGTTCAGAAGTGGAATCTCTGATGCCTCAAAAATGTACCTAATATTTTTTGTTAATAATCTCTATGGCAAGAACAACATTAACATAAAGCACCTTCCTAAGAACTAACATTATTTTTCCCATCCAAAGCAGTTGGAGCTTTACTAGAGTTGCTGAGCCACCCAAAACCCTACTTTCCCACCTGATCATCATTTTCTGCTGCACACACTTTCAGACCATGACACAGTGGCGACAGTGTAAATGTGCAGCCCACGATGCTCCATCTGTGTTACGTGTCCCAACCCTGAGACAAACTGCCAGTGAACCCACTTATGGGAGCTTGCAGCAATATGTAAAGGATAATGTTAGGATAACCTGTGAAGATGGATGAGCAAACCCCAGAGCTCTGAATTTCAATGCTTTATTGCTTTAAACCGTATTTCATCCACTTAATGTAGATTTAAAACAGGTCCTTGGGACTGTTTTCAACCACGAATGTACTTTAAGAAAATAAAAGGACATGAAACATTTGCTGAAACACAGTTGTAATTCTACATGCTTAACATTCCCACATTCACATAATTTTCTCTAAACATTCACCTGTAGTACCAACAAATGCAAAATTATGCCTGTTTGTTGTTCAACTGAAATTACCTGACAGGGTAAAACGGTGCAGAGGCCAACCAGTCAGCATCAAAACAACAGCTGCTCTATTGCCCTACACTGCCGAAATACAAATATCACCTGCGTTGCAATGCAGTACCGGACACTTAGAAAGCAAACACCATTTTGAGTACCAGAGCTAACAAGGCCTTTTCCCTCATAAGTTGCATCTTATGCCCCTAAATCTTCCCACCATCAGCACAAAATGATAATTAAGCAGAATTCTTACCTTCTTAAACATCTGATACTACAGCCCCACCACTTCCTTTGCTACCTCCAGCCATAAAACACCCTGAAAGAGCTGTCACTCTGCCTCCAGTCCTTTCTCCAAGCAGCACTTCTGTGTCCCAGCAGTCAGCCCAAACCTCTGAGCCCCTGCTTCCCCCACCTCCTCTCACTGTGTGGCTGAGCAAGTGGGAGCACCTGCAGCTCATCTGAGATAACGGCCAAGCAGCAGAAATCAGCTCAGCTGAGCCCAGTGGGGAACCTCTCTGGGGCTTTTTCCTCTAACCCAGCATCCGATGCCCATAAAGATTGTGGGAACTTCTCTTTGTACCCTCTGCTCAGTGGGGCTAATTTCATCCCGCACATTTAAAAAGATTTTGCAGGAGCAAACCAGAGGCAGATATGGACAAACATATGCTTTAGTCTTTTAGGAGGAACCTTTGTAAAAGTGTTCACACCATGCCAGATCCTATTTCTTCCTTGGTAGTTGTACTATTTTGCACAGCATTGCATTGAGTCCTCTGGTTAATAATCTCTTTTTTTCATTACAAATTCTAGTGCTCCAATCTTCACAGAGCAGAAGGATCCAGAACTGAAATCCACGTTTACATGACTTTTTCATGTCTGGATAGGGGTCCACATAAACTTCTGATCCCAGGATTTATAGTCTATATATATTGAATATACCTCTCTCTTCTATATCTGTAGAACAAACATATAGAAATATATCTATAGAATACATCAATATATAATCTATAATACGAAATCTGTAATATACTCTGTAACTACAAGACAAGTTTCTGTTTGGAGGTTTGAGTTACAGAATCTAAGCTACTGCTAATTAAAAAAGACACCGCTCAAATTGTATTTCACTCTGGTCTTTTTATTTGTGTCCTCACACTGACTGTGTTTTATTCTTTAAGTAGTCAGTTGCTTCAAGAACTCCAGGGAGAAGAAAAACATGTTACTGTTGAGGATATGCCTGCTCTTTCTATTTAAGCTTTAAGCTTTGCTTCCAACAGTCAAATAAGTAGCAAGGAAGTGGAAGGTTAAAAACTTTGCATTTCATCTCTGCCAAAACAGTAAAAGAAAAATGAGATTGCTGAATAGCTGACAATGACTGCAGAATCAACACAGCAGTGATCTGCCTAGAAGCTGCAAAGGGCAAAACCAAGGCATCTGCTTAAAAGCTTATACCAACTGTGGGATAAAAAAAAGTAAGGAAGCCACAATAAAACATAATTATTACAGGAGCTATAATTATGGCATTATTCTTTGGCATATTCAGTGTTGTGCACATTAAACACTGTACACTGTGAATATTCAATGATTATATGCTTACTCAGAGCCCTTAATGTCCTTAAAATACAGGTATTTTTCATGTATTAAGAAGAAATTGCACATCATTTTTGTCCTAAGGATCCGCAGTTGAAATAGATGGACAACATTGTGTGAGTCTTCTGCAGATTTAAATCTCAAAGTTTTGGCAACTGTGTTTGTTTACAGCCACTGCACGCCAATTTTCAGTACTTTCTGAATCCACCGTCTTGACCTCAAGAAAACAAAATGTAACCTTTGAGCGGTCAACTGCAGCTATGTTCTGCATTATCATCTACAAGAATTACCAATAAATAGCTACCTCCAATTACACTGATTGTAGGAAGTGTCTAAGAAGGCTAAAAAACTTCAGATACACGCAAACATTCTTCAGTAGTAACTGCGATCAGAAATAGCAGGAAGCATGATTCACCAAGTGTCAACATAGCATAAAACATAGCAGTTTCTACTAAACTACTTTTCTATAATCTGTGCAGCCGGCAACCATATAAAGAAGACTGATTTTAGTATGCAATGCAGTATAACGGGGCCAGACATATAGCTTTCAATGTGGTAAAAAGATATAGGCTAAAAATTACTAGATTTTTCTAGTATGCATTGAGGCTTTAGTACAGTAAATATTGGCAATGGATTTATTACATTCTACGCCTTGCATCTTTACCCGAATGGAGAGTGCTACAACTCGATGTATCTGGTTTTTATACTAGAAAAGACTGACATCTTAAAACTGCTTATTTGAATTTCTTTGTCAACAGTTTGGGCTGTTGTAAGATTGCTAATGGTTTTGCTCAAATTTTGCCTTTGTAACCTTTGAATCACTGCAAACTCAGAGGAGAAAAAACAGCCTCCAGGGCTGCTGGTTGGCTCATCATATCAGGATGTGAATCTTGCACCTACAAATTATTTCACTTTAGCGGTGTACTGCTGCTAACTCTTCTCAAAGTACAATTTTCCAGTTCCCCACCTCTTTCCCAGTAACTGCTAGCAGACCAGACTTTACAACTTAGGAGGCAGTATCAAAAACCTTGCCGAAATTAAGATGCGTGACATCTGCTGCTCCACTCGTATCCACAGAGCCTGCTACCAAACCACAGAAGGGTTCAACACAATCCATTTCTGATGTACACGTTGGTTGTTAAATGACCTTTCTTTTTTGTTTAGGAGATTAGAATTAGTTTCTTCGGTTGCTTATTACAGTATTTTTCCAGGAATGAGAGGTAAGCTGACTGACATTTAATTTCCAGATTTCTTTTTCCCCTTCCTAAAAATAGGCATGACATTTCCTGGTGTTTTGCATCCCAGGCTCACATTTTGCATTCATTCCCCAGGATAACAGCTAAAACCTCCAAAATTGTTCA
>NW_010205430.1:35323-50280 GCF_000695765.1 Mesitornis unicolor
TTTCTACATAACTCAGATAAACCTCACCTGGCCAACTGATTAAGAAATATTTAGGGTAAGACATCAAGTAAGAGGGATAGTTATAGATGTAATAATGATGAAATATTGCTTGTTTTCAAAGGCACCATGATGTTCTCATTTTTTTAAATTATTATTACTTATTTCTAGTTTATCATCTCAGGAGCAATGAATGCTCTATCATTCTAGCTAGCTGGAGAACCCTTCTGATCCTCAGGATATGGTTTGTGGCCTTGAAAGTATATTGAGTTAAAAAGAAAATTAATATGAACTAAATTAAGCCTTTTGATGTATGCCTCACTTTTTAAAACTGAAGCTAAATCATTTGGATAATGCCTCCCCGTGCCTCCACAGCTTCTGTGTCCCTGTGAGCCATCCAGGGATGGGTGCTCTGAGCATTTGCTGCTTGGTCTTTGCTGCATCTGCTCACAGTTCTCCAGCTGGGTGACTCCAGTCATTCATCATGTCAAATGACAGGACAAGGGACAATGGGTGCAAGCTGGAGCATAGGAGGCTCAATCTGAACATGAGGAAAAACTTTTTTACTGTGAGGGTGACAGAGCCCTGGACCAGGCTGCCCAGAGAGGTTGTGGAGTCTCCTTCTCTGCAGACATTCAAAACCCGCCTGGACGTGTTCCTGTGTGACCTGGTCTGGTGATCCTGCTCTGGCAGGGGTTGGACTGGATGATCTTTCGAGGTCCCTTCCAACTCCTGAGATACTGTGATTCTGTGAAGAGGTGCCCCAAGGTAAACCCCTGACTCTGGGAGCTCCTAAGAAAGTCATTTTGATGGTAGTTAGAGTAGCTGCTAAAAAGAGGAGATTTCCTCATCCCGTGCTTCATAACATTCCAGATCAGGACAGAGGGAATGAAGAACAACAAAACCAGTGATAGTTTTTGGCATGCCATGGGTGATGCCAGCAGACCAGACCACACCGAGCCTCAGGTCTGCACATCAGACTCTTTCTTTCCTTGCTCTAGAAAATGTGGGGAAGGAGGGAGAGATGTGAAGATAATTTGTGATTGTTTTCTGCATTTTTCTGGGGTCTCTTGACCATCAATTTTTTGATCTCACACTAAAAAAAGCTTGTTATGAAAACTATTAAGACACCGATAAACCTCCATTGTAGCTATATGCAAAAATCCGATGTCAACAGAGAGCAGCAGCAGAGGAGCAACTCAGCCCCCCAGGACACCTGGATAAGTTATATACTAAATATTAATGCATATTCCACACACAGAATTATTCAATAGATTTATGCAACTAAGTAAAGTAACTAAACACAGATAAAGAGGCCATTTACGCAAGTCTAGTTGTTTGTAGAATCTCTTCGAATGACGCTCAATGAAGTTTCAAGTGCACTAGGACCAAGAACGGGAATTCTTCTGAGTTAAGAAAAGGATGCTGAGCATGGCATTGAATTTGCAAAGTCTCTCTATTTCCCAGTCAGTTCCAGTATCTGGGGTCTCAAAAGTGGCATTTTATTTGGTGGAAAGGTTTTAGCAACATAATGAATGATTTAACATTTTCTAATAGTAGCCTTTGTAATATCTGAGGTTAGCCCAACACACGGCCTTCTACCACTTGATATTTAAAGGCTTGCAGATAATTGTGGAATGTTTTGCATATTACTTGGCAATGTGTGTACTGTTCATAAAATATGTATTGCTTGGTGCAGTGTGTGTACCATTCATAAAAGTTTAACAGCTCTAAGCATTACCTTAAGAAGTACAAGAATTGTACTACATATTTGTGCATTTATGAGCACATATATACTATCTTTGTGAATATATTTAGAAATGAAAAGGAAGTAGAATGGAAAAGGGATTTTTCTAATCACACCTTTGACAAAATAATGGCATCATTATCCTTCCTGCAATATGTAACTGTAGAATATTGATTGCACTTTTAATTATATACCTTCATTGTTCGTTTCTGTCAAGCATTGTCTTATACCTGACTGAATTGTATAAATGTTATTTTAGAAATCTAAATAATCTGCTAATTCGAGAACGTAGTGCTCTAAAAATATCTCTGTTATCAGAGTTTTCCAGGAAATAGATGTGGAAAGGGAGAACTAATTCTTAGATTATGCGGTATACTGATATGAAATCCATTTGATTAAAAATATAGAAAAAATATTTTTTTTCACCAAGCCATACATTTGATTTGTCTCCTTCCCCCAATTCTGAAACTAACAGCTCCAACTTGTTGCTTCCTTCCAGCTTCCTTTATGCCTCCAAGCCTAAAGAAAAAAATCTATAGCCACCTAAAATATCCCACTTGTCAGTATGCAGCGTACCATTGCCACTCAGAACTTCAAAGCACCAGGACAGACCAAATTGGGATCCTTCTTTTTCAAAAGCACTGGCTCTGTGAGATAAGGAAATCTTCATTAGCTGCTTGCTTGACGGAGACGATGAATCAATTAAGCAATTCGAAATCCACGCAACAAAGAGCAGTAATTTGAATGCACCCATTAGATAACTAGCACTTGTAAAACTTGTAGGACTTTCCATGGTCTAGATATTGCTGATATTAGAATTGGCCGTATGATAACTTTTTGTTTACTGCAGTCTTTGCGGTTTGACTTTTATTGAACAGCAATGGTGTATGGCCATAATCCAGCCTGCTTGTTTTGTCCTTCTGGATGTTTTCAAAAAGAAGGATTGGGATGAGTGAGGTTTTTTTATTTTCAATGGAATATTTCACAGATGAGAAAAATTCAAATGATGTATGGTAAACATTTGCATTCCACAGAAAGCATCTCATGTGATAAGAGCATTCTTAGTTTTCAGAAGTGGAAGCTTTCCAATTCACTTTCTGGTGTTCGCAGTTGAGCTGCTGAACAGATAGTACTCAAAGATTTTTACTGTGGGAAATAAATTTAAATAGTTCATTTTCTGGAAGCCTTGAATAAGTAGTTTTCTTATGCATTTATTCTTTAAAATTACTTAGCTTAATACAGTCAATGCCACTGTTCTGCTGTTCCCCTTTTAAATTTATTTTTAGCACCACTCTACAAACAAAACAGTATGACTATAAAATCCACAGGCTGATTTGGAATTAAGAAAATGCAATGTTAACAGGGGCAAATGGGAAGATATTATTTTTAAGTCGCAGGTGTAAAAAAGCAGAAGAAAACCAGTTGCATTAGATAAGTTTAAATTTATATATGACTCCAGTTCTCAGTTGCATTTTGCAATACGTATTAGCTTTAATAAATACAACAGTATGGTGGGATTATTAGAAATCTCAAGGTAACTTAGCAGCTCTATCCAGAGGTGTCTGTGAAATACTGCAGAAGTTGTTCCACTCGAGGAGAGTGAAGGCCCATCTAGAAAAAATGATGCTTTTGCAAACTTTCCCTCAAAAGAACTATTACTGCTGATTAAAGATACTGATTTCAATCAGAAAACCCAAGGTCAGAGTACCCTTACGTACCTCCTGAAACAGCTGTATCACCAGTGCGCAAAGGGGCCATCATTGTGAATTTTCCATGGGAAAGGAATGAACCTATTTGCTATAAAGTATTACAGGGAAAGCTCACCTAAGTGTGATATAAAAGGTTATTCTGGAACAAAAATAGAAAAGAGAAAGTTTTGGGGTTTTTTCCCTAATTTGCAAGAATAGGTGTTGCTGAATTATGAACCTGAATTTAGCATGTAAAAAAGTAATAATTATTCTCAAAATCAGAGTGAGCAAATATATGATTAAAGTTTTGGGCTTTTTTGTTGCCGCCTTACGTGCATTCAAGCTGACAATAATTCATATATGTATGCAATCTATATATGATTGTATGAATTAGCCTAATCCCTCAACAAAAACAGAAATAAAAGAAATGAGGATTTAAACAGAGTTTAAAATGTAAATACTACAAGTTTTAAATCCTGTGGAAGTTGGCCTGCAAAAGAAAAGTTCTAAATCTTCAAGGAAAGAGGCAAAAGACCACCCCCATCGCCATGCAGCCTCTGTGATACAGTTATTAGGGGTGCTGAGAGGAATTCAATTTCAAGACTGGAAGCAGAAATATCAGGCATGAGAGGGGATTTCTGCAGAGACTCAAGTAACTGCTTTGGCTTACAGATATTGATCAGAGCATGCAGATGAAAGGCAAACACATAGCTGGTCTTACAGACAAGCCAGAATGTTATTACTGTAACAAAATCAAGCTATCTGCTTTTTCCCCTTTTAAATTAGATACTTCAAAAAGTATGGAGTGTACAGATTCTCATCATTGCACCAGTAACTGGAAGTAAATTCACTCTTCAGTTTAAATGCAGGATTAAGCTCATTGCTGAATCAGCTCACCCCGCTTCTGGAAAAGCTCAGGCCGCTACACATTTAGGAACTATTTTTTACAGATGCAGAGTTAGTCAGAATAAATCCTGTATCACAGTGCCCTCAGTTGCTGGGCCTTTTAGCTTTTGCTTTTAGGGGACACAAGCAATGAATTGCAATCAGTCAAGCTTTCCATGTTCTTTTAACATTTCTATTACTGTTGTTTCAAAAGCAACTGTGCCACAACAATCTTGCCAGGAAGCCCCAAAAGTCTGCCCGTCCTCTGAACAGGTCTGAAAAGCAAACATTGCTGCTTGACTCCAAGAGATAACTTGGTCAGACTTACAGCATCCTGGACGTACAGATAAAGATACCATAATAGAAGAGGAAAGGGCTGGGAAACTTGGGATGAGGGGCATCACTTCACCTATGTCCTGTCCTGCTCCATATGGAAAGAAAAGAACCCATTTCAGCTTTATTTGCATATATATTTATGCCTTAGAAATATGTAAGTATAAGGAACTTTCTGTTGCACTGTTAAAGCAGACAATTAATGTCCAAAGCTGCAACGTATCTGCCATAAACAGCCTCTCTCAGCAGATTCTGAAGCTGCACAGGTACCTTGCCATTTCATTAATCAGTGGTTGCCTGAGGCACAGCACGTGAACTTACCTAAATTGCTGCCAGGGTTCCTAGATCATCCTGTGGCTTCCCAGGACATTTCAGATTGAGAATGACTCTTCAGTCACTCTCATGCTTATCACATCCACTCACACAACATCCAAACGCATGCAGCACACACAGCAGACAGCAGGCAGTTGCTGTTGTAATGTAAATTATGTCTCCTAAGACAAGGTGCAAGGGAGAACATGACTCCTTATAGACAATAACGGTGAAGTTATGGCAAAGGAGATTGAGTAAACATTATTTTATCCAAAACTGGTTGTAAACCCTCATTCATTTAAGGCAGAATCTGACAAAAATTCTGAAAATGTTGTCAGATAATTCAAGGTAGAGGCTACAGTTCTTGACATTAAAGGAACTCAAGAATATTTAATCTTTGATTAGGATATTAAACAAATCTGATACTAAATGATTGTATCATATACGAGAAAAAAGGGGCTATGTCCTGCACCCTTACTGCAGCTCTATTAAAATCTAAAACCTTGTTTGACCTGGGAAGGAACATTCAAAGGATTCAGACTTTGGAGTTTCAAAGTATCTGCTTATCAAAGGTACCTTTCTGTGCACTGCAATGCACTGCAATGAATGAACAAATAAGCTGCATAAACTTCAGGTATTTCAAGCACGTCTTAGACTCAAAGATCATATCCTTCTCATTTATTATCTTAATGCAAAAAACAATTGATTTTTCTTAATTAAACACATACCCGTACTGTACAGACCCAGAACACTTGGACATGAGAGTGCCATTGCCCATCTTCTGGCACTGCCATTTATGCCTGTATCCTGCGGCACCTAAACTACAATGGCCTGATGTTCCCTGCCTTCTGTTAAAATTACTTTTTATTGTTTCACACCATAATCTTCAATAAATTCTATGGCCATTTAATTAAAATTCCATTTCAGAAACTAAACCAGCATCTAGAGATCTAGATTCTTGAAAATAAAAAGGTGACTATAAGTAACCAACCCAGTAAGAGAGGAAGGCCGAGACATCTTGAGGCAGAGTATTAGAAACCCTAATAGTCACTACAGAGCTTCTGATATCAAGCACTAAAAAAAATCCACAATAAATTAGATTTTTAAAAAATAAAATAAAAAACCCACCTAAAAGAAGAAAAAAATCCGGTTGTTTAAGGGAAAACAATTTTTTCTCTACATAGCAGAGAAATGTGAGATGGTTTCTGACATCAGCTCTGTCTACTCAAAAAGCTCTTTTTGTACTGAATCTGCCGAAGCAGCTCTCGCTGATGAGTTATGTCACTGGAATGTGGTATTTTGATGATGTGTGATAAAAAGTCATCACCCTATTTGATAGCATGGTAGGGAAAATAGCTTGAGCAACACTGAAAAGCCACTCACTTCGGAAACTACAACAGTAAGGAAGTTTTGTATGGGGAAAAAATTGTGCTTTCATATGTTCTTACACATTATATCTCCCAAGTGTTAGACTGTTCACCTTCTGGCACAGACTAAAAGCTGCTATTGAGTTCACAGACATCAAAGACTCAGTGAATTTCGACACATGGCTTATCTCTTGCACATAACAGTATTTTTTAATAATGGAGAAACACTACAAGCAGGTGACCATAGTTTACCCATCTGAAAGATACTACCGAGATGTTTTCAAAACTGCCTGAACTGTCTAAAATTCTTCCAGAATATAAATAACAATTACACCTTTGAGAGGTTAGCTTGAATTAAAAGTTTTCAATACACTGTGTTGAGACTATGAAAATCACCAGCTACGCACCACGTTGGATACCTACAAAAGCAGGTGATGTTATCCCCACTTCTTGCCTCTCAGCATCATTTGTAATCCCATAACACCAGAGACAGATTTGACTACAGCGCTCGCCCACACAAGAACAGGGATTTATTACAGGTTCTTTTTAAACAACTGTACTCCTAATGCAATTCCCTGCTCCAAGCCCAAGACAGACAACCCGGCCCTCTGCACATCTGTACTTGTTCAAGTCAAAATCTATCTCACCGATGGATGTCAAACCACACTGCAAGACAGAGTGGATGTTTATTTCATAAAAGTCGATATCCAGGATAACTTTGGGCAGAAGGACAGGAAAGAAAGGGAGGAGGGAAATAGTATTAATAATTTAGCTTCGTCTTTGTTAATTTAATATTACACTGAGGTATTCTATTAAAGTGTCATGTACTGAAAGTACCTCTTCAAAAGGGATGCCAAATTCTCCTCAGTGTCAAGGAAGTTAAGCCTACAAAACAAACAGATACCTTCGTCTAAGAGCATTTAACTACTTTGTATTCCTGCCTGCTAATGTCTCATGTGAATTGTTTTTAATGGTAAAATTTTGTCTATAATGTGCAAGCACTGCAGCACTTTGAAGTAATGAAACCCAATGGACCCTTCAACCTTATTCTGTTTATGTTATATAATTATAAACTCATTATTTTTATATAAAATGCTATTCTAATCAAAAAACGGATGCTACAAGATATAGGAAACATATCTGTCAACCCTGCAAACCAAACATATATCCGTCAACTACACCCTCATGACAACTGCTCTGTTTGGAATGGAAAAGAGATTTGTTTTATGATCACGGATAGCAAAATTCAAAATGATAGCTGAAAATTAAGGTGAGCTCTTTTTTCTGCCTCTTCTTCATCCTCACTAGCAATAAATGTTCTGATACCTAAACCTTACACCTTACTCACACCTCTGCCATATCCCTGTCAGCAAAGTGTACCATAGCAAACCCCAGCACAGCCACTGAGCCACCATTTTGCCATTCTTACCAATTCTTCCCATCATGGTCCTGAGCAGAGAACTCGTATTTTAAAAGCCCTGATTACTGTTCTCCCTTACACTGGTATTAATATCTAACTTTAAAGCCCTATTACTATGTATGTATTCAAATTATTTTTTCAAATGTGAATTACTTTTCACTTACATTTTACTATATGCTGCTCATAGGCATTTCCTATGTTATTTTGGCTAAATTAGTGAACAAAACTCTAAGGACTGTGTTTAGTCCCTTTTATCTCTCCTCATTACAGAATCACAGAATCACAGAACAGTTACTATTAGAAGAACAGCTTTATATCAGTGGGATTTCTTATCAGTTGTGTAATTTTGCCAGAAGAATGACTATGACAGTCACCACCACAGTCATTACTATGGTAGTTAAGCATCAGGACGAGAATCTCTGTGTGCTCTAGGTTTGTGCTGCATAACAAAACAGATAAAGAGCAGCATATGCATGCATAGCAGTATATGCACAGATAACTGCATCAATGGTACAAGACATATCAGCACTAGGAAATCTATTTTCAAGGCAGCTGGATTCTGGCATGTGAAATCCTTACTCATTCATGCAAGGAGAAAACATTTTTATTGTAAATTTTCAGGAAACTGAAAGCTGCTTGTGATGAAGCAAGGGTTTGTCTGGGAACAAATTATTTGTATGAGATAACACAAAAGATTGGAACTTAAATTACATATGCACCATTAATAAACACTGATTTATTTCTTTTGACACTAAGTTTTATGAGACAAGATATATTGTGCCTAGTCATATTAACCAGCAATGTAATTTTTCTATTTAAACCTGCTGTCAAAGCACATTGATAGGCAAGTCTCAATGAAGAAATAAGGGAAACGATGCAGTTGACTAATAAATTTTTTATCTATATTACTAATATTTTTTATCTTCAAGCTTTTCTCTTGTAAGAATTGTGAAGCAGTTGGTTTTTATGATGTTTTATTTGTTCTGTAGAGTACTGCTACCGAGTGGTGTCTACACTTCAGTTAATACAGAGCAATCCTGTTGTACAATACAAGCCTGTATTCTCCAGAGTTTCAAAGGAACAGTTTTTCTGTTCAGAGCCCAGAAGATATTATGTTTCCTCCACTACTCTTCACACTTCCAGCTGTTTTGACAATGATGGTATTTACAACTGGGAAAAAATGGTTAATAAAATTACAAGTATCTGCTAAAGAGGGATTCAGACAGTAATGTACTGTCATCTTAGTCTCACTCTGACAGGGAAGAGTGGTTCTTCTTCTGAAACCCAAGTCCTGAGGGAAGTCAAACCACACATTTCCAATTCCGCCTGGCTTTCACGTTCACTCTTTATATTGCAGACACAGTTCTTTTTTAAGACAGCATGTGAATCAAGTACAGGAAAGGACATATATGATCCGAACCAATTGCCTCACCTCTCATACCTTAATTAATCACATTTCCATTTTCATAGCATGTCCCCAGGTCCCTTTAATAATGACTGAGCATTTGAAGGTAAAAGCTGCACTTATTCCAAATGCATGGCAATGTTGCAATGGTGAGATCAGTTTTCTGCTGCCAGTGTCATGTGGAATTGTGTTCTGAGGATTATGATATGAAGCAATTTGCAATAAAGAATGTATGTGTGGGACATAAAGCAAAATTAGTCTTTAATGTCTTTAATCCCAGACAAACATAACTCATGTTGTAGTAAGGTTATGAGATGCACACACATATGTCACTGCGCCTGTTAAAGGCTCTATTTTTAAGTAGAAAGCTCCAGCAGAGGGTCCAAGATCTGGAAGAAATATTAAACTATGAAGACGTAAAATAAAGCACTGCCTGCCTCACGGGCAAAACCAGCAGGTAGGAGAGATCTCAGACATAGGAAAATATATCTGCAGTTTTTCCCCAATAGTCTCAGACAACTCTATAGAACTAAATCTGAAACACACTGTTGAACATGGTACTCAGTAATTTTGGTTGCTTCCATCTGCACTTTGGGCCTTGAGAAGAAAATGGAAAAGAAGTGAAAGAACAGAGGGAGATTTTAGATCGAATTTTTATTTTCAGTCACTGGATGAGAGGAGCGAACCATATTGGTACACATAATGGAAACATATCTTAATGTACATGTGATATTGATACATAAAAATATGTTGGGACACACAACTGAATTTTACATATTATATGTCCCAACATATTTTTATTAAATATAAATACCAACAAATTCTCAAAATACCAATGTTTGATCCATGTAACCAGATACCTAACTTGCTATTTAAAAGTAAATGGCCTTACTGCATTACTAAGCATTACCATAAATCCAAATTTCTCTTTTTCTTCTGTAATATTTACAAAAGCAGATTTAGAAATATATAATTTGGAAATAGTGTGTCATAATAGCTTTACTGCTCCTGGATTCATTTTCTGTTCCTGAGTTCAAAGTAAAAAAAGAAATATATGCTTTCCAGTCATAATTGTAATTTACCATCCAGTGTCTTGGTCCCTAACCAGTTCCACAAACAACAGACCGGATCAGTTTATATTCCAGCCATTTTTAAGGTCAGTTTGTATTTTGTGTGTCTTCTCAGCACAGCTTAGCACTCAGGAAGATTTCTAAACCAGCCCAGTCAGTCTCTGGAGATTGCTTACCTTAGTAGTTTCAGATCTTAAGGAAGAGTAACTTAAACCGACTTGCCTGCTGATGTTCTGGTAAATACCTTCCAAAGTGTCTTTTTCTTTGAGTTTGTTTTTGCCTGTAATCAGCATCCTTGCAGTAATCTTATCACTGTCAATCAGGATGAAAATATTAACTGGGGAAAAACACGTCTATTTAGATATCCTTAGTTTCATCAACTCTCCAGAGCTTAATTATGAATAATATTAACGTATAGGCAGAGATTTATGCTCTGTGTGAATAATGCATACAGATAACAAAAGAGAAGACAGAATCAATAGTCAACTAAACTACAAGGGTCAGACGAACATTTTCAGGAAAGCTAAAAAAATATATATTTATTTAGTCTTTCTTACTCTTCAGTGATCACTTCTGAATAAATACATACTACCACTAAAAGAAGTATAATCTATTTAGAACTGGATGGAAAAGTAAAAGACATGAACCAGCTTTTAACTGACAGCTCATCAGAACATACTACTGAAGACTACAATGTATTTCGGGAAAGGCTTTAAGGATAAGAAGAAAAGGATTTTTAAGGTTGAGATAAGTATTTGTAGATATGATAGTAAGGGTGTACAAGAGTTCCTGTTTACATGTGGAGGCATATTTTGTCAGCAGAGAAACGCATATTAAATAAATACTTTCCTGCGTTTCCTTTATGCACAACACAGTTTTACAGCAGAGGAAGGCAGGAGCAAGTGGCCACCATTCACCACTCCTGACCAGTTTATAGATCTCAAACTGGATCAGAACACCAGCCTGAACATTGAGTTTAATAAGTGTACTCACAAAACCAAAGTGGTATTTTCCTTGCAATAAAGATCGCTGATGTGCATGGAAGGACTCCAGCACACTGCATCAGCTGGGACAAAGATTTATGAGGAGAACAGAAAAACACGGCACCTGCATTTGTGAGGTTGCTGTGCATTATTCAACTAAATAACCAACAAAGTAACATACATCATGTGTAAAATTACACGTTAGTTTTGCTAGCATAAAGTTTAAGCTCTACCTTCTGTCTCCTGAGAACCCAGAGTCATATTCAGAAGATTTTCCTGAAAGTTCACGATTCTGATGGCAGTTCCTCTTCCCACCCCCAAAATCTTGCCTTTCAGAGCACAAGCCAAGGAAAAGATGCTTTTCTTTGTGGTCTGCATTTGACTTGTGACTATTTAACAACAAAAACACAATCTTTGTGAACGCTGCTCTGCTCTCTGTAATGCCCAAGCTGCTTCTAGCTCTTCTGCACAGAAGTTCTGTACTTGAAATCTTTGTGAACGCCACTCTGCTCTCTGTAATGCCCAAGCTGCATCTAGCTCTTCTGCACAGAAGTTCTGTACTTGAAAAAAGCAGACTTTACACAGGTCAGAAGACCCAAAAGATAACCAAATATTTTCTCTCTGGTAGTTTACAACGTAGCCAACACAAAGCAAGACCTGAAGGACAGACAACTTTCAAAATTCAGTGATCTGATGTAAAGAGCTGATAGCTTTTTCCTGAAGTATTTTTGTGCAAAAGAGATCCAGAAGAAAGCAGAGTTAACAAACTCCCGGGTCAGGCATTTCCAGTCCTTTCTCTCCATGAATTAGGTGAGGCAAACAGTAAGGCAGTTTGCAGAAAGAACTGGTTCTGAAAAAGCTTTCATCAGCTGCACTGGGAAAAGCTGTTTGAATTTCAAAAAAACATTTTTCTCTATCCCCGCAGCACCAGCCAACTCTCTAATCTCAAATCTTTAAAATAAAACATCCAAGGAACAGGAGGACATGCAGTTTGCAGGTAATGATATTTGGGCTGTATGTCTAAAATGGATCAGATTACCGAAGCGTGAATTCACAAAGCATTCAAACCGAGATGGATGAAAACTTAGTTTGCATATTTTATATTACCAATGTATATGAAATACTAAGGAGGTAAAGCTGATCTTATTACACACTGACAGTCTTTTCTGTACATGGAAAGTTCTGGTTAGCTTGTCCATACAATGCGAGATGCCAGTCCTTGAGTACTGAACGTTACCTCTGTCACTGCGAAATGTGGCAATTTGTCACTGCTGTCAATCTCTGAACATAAATCAACGTTAGTAACTTTTATGTAGCCCTTAGAAGGTGCCAAACACCCACAAGCCCTCTTGAAGCAATGTCATTAAACGATGTCTGTAGATTGTTAGAGAATGATATTTTTAGTCTATTAATTGCCCACTAATGTGTTTGTTCTTTGGCCTTCAGAAAATGAGTAATGACGATTTACTTCAAGGTTTGGATTTCACATTTGATTGTTATGACTTTATAAGTAAATAGTGAAAAAATACTCTTATGTCAGAAAATGTTATTAAAAAAGACAAAAATGTGCTTCTCTCAATCTCAGAGATATACAAGGTTTAGACAACTATAAATGGAAATACATCATAAAGTTTGAGAATCCATTTCTGTGTAAAAGCTGAAAACTAAAATTTGTTCTAACAATCCAATGTCTAACAAACAAAGGAGCAGAAAAACTGTGAAACTCAGCATCTGACCTATCTCTAATTGAAAATACTTTAAGAATTTAAATAAAGCAAAAATCCTCATTAATGTGTCAGACTACCTTCAATATTACCAAAATACAGAATACACTTGATTCATTTGAAAGAGCAAAATTCAGTCATCTGCCATTTGATCAATGGCTATTGATGGAGGAGACTGACCCAGTTCTAACTCAGTGGAAACAGTGGATTCTGCTAAAAATATTAAGTTTACTTTCCTTTCTTTAAAATAAAAAAAAACAAGTAAGGCAAAAATAGTAAAGAATCTTGATGTGGCATTTCTTTTTGTTATATCCCATAAATTCAATGATCACTCTGAAAACTGTTTTATTAATAATTCTCAGCTTCTTTAGGAAGACTGCCGTTTTAAAAATAGATTAAACTAATTCTCTTTTTATCACAAGACTCCTACATTGTCTCCTCTATCTGAAAGAATTTAATGCAGATTCATAAAGCTGGCTGGATGCTAAGCTACTCTTGAAGCTCACAGCACTGCAAAGAATTGTGCTCCTGTGGCTCCACTGAGTCCACCAAACATAGAAGTGCTTGCAAACTCATCTACAAAATCCCCTCTCTTTGCTTATCCTTGAAATTGTTCAGCGTTTTTCAGCTCCAAATAGCAGAGAAACATAATCCAGCCCCTCTAGGAGAAAAGCCAATCTTTGCAATTTGCTCAGTTTAAGAAATCTTCAGTATCAATGAGCACAATACTGAGAATTACTCTATCATGAAGTGCCAAAGTAACAACTTCATATCCATCCATTTATTCCTCCTAAAAGTTCTATTATATTAATGTTATATTCTTTTTCTACACTTAAATTTCAACTCCTTTAAAGTTGTGGAGAATTACCATACTACCTGTGTGGCAAATGAATTTTTAAAGCTTTCTTCAGTCACTAGCAGTGCAATAAAAAAAAATTGCTGCAAGACAACATATTTTTGTTAATTTGAACATCATTGTTTTGCAACCTCACCTTTAACCCTCCGAACTCAATGATTATCATAAAATTCTACTCTAGCACTAAAATTGAAAATGGGAAACGTAGAGTCCAGGCACGTTCCCAAACACATAGACACCAAACAGCTCCTGTATCCTGCACTGTCCTTTTTGTGCCCTGAGGTGGAAAAGTGTACAATGATATAGGTGAGGTTTAGTTTACACTTCCTTTGATACAGCTGAAGCATTATGTATGAAATTTTGGATTGCTGCTTTTTCTAGAGGTAGAATGTGACAAAATATCTGTCATCTGGTCATAAGAAACTTTACTAATGGGTGAAACATGGCAGCACTCTTTTGCAAAAGGCATCTGTTTTGTACATATTTGCCCGTTTTGATGTTTTCCTCAAACTTTCGAAAACTGATAGAACCACAGACACTTATGCACATGTGTAGTTACTGGACAATTTTGTTCCAAACACCTTTCAGTTCCTGATGCATTGGTGCCAGGTTATTTATTTCCGCTGCTTCTGTTCACCTTCCTGAGCCTTCTGGGCTGCCAATCACACAGAATCACAGAATATCAGGAGTTGGAAGGGACCTCGAAAGCTCATCCAGTCCAACCCCTGCCAGAGCAGGATCACCAGACCAGGTCACACAGGAACACGTCCAGGCGGGTTTTGAATGTGTCCAGAGAAGGACACTCCACAGCCTCTCTGGGCAGCCTGGGCCAGTGCTCTGTCACCCTTACAGTAAAAACGTATTTCCTCATGTTCAGATTGAACCTCCTATGTTCCAGCTTGCACCCATTGCCCCTTGTCCTATCATTGGCTGTCACAGAGAAGAGCCTGGCTCCTTCCTCTTGACACTCGCCCTTTACAAATTTATAAATATTAATGAGGTCACCCCTCAGTCTCCTCTTCTCCAAGCTAAGGAGACCCAGCTCCCTCAGTCACCCCTCGTAAGGGCGATGCTCCACTCCCTCCATCATCTTTGTGGCCCTGCGCTGGACTCTTTCAAGCAGTTCCCTGTCCTTAAACAGGGGGCCCAGAACTGAACACAATATTCCAA
>NW_010205431.1:0-1314 GCF_000695765.1 Mesitornis unicolor
CTAACATTCTGTGATTCTGTGATTCTGTATTGTAGAAGGGTGTCAAATTTGTTAAACAGGACTTTTCCTCTGTGAACACATGTTGACTGTGCCTGATGATTGCATTGTTCTTTAAATGGCTTTCAGTAGTACCTAGTATAATCCTCATATTTTTTCCAGGAGCTGAGGTTAGACTACAGCTCTGTAGTTTGCTGGGTCTTCTCTCATGCCCTTCTTGCAGCTTAGAATAGCACTGTCTACCTTCCAGTCAGTAGGGACCTCCTGAGACTCCCAAAACCTTTGGGAGCAGAGTTGAGAGGGGTCCTGCTATAATATCCAATAGCTCCTTCAGTACTCTGGGGTGAATCCCATCAGGCCCCATGGACTTGGGAACATGCTCCTGCGAACAAAATCAAGCCAGAAAGCAGAGGCTGTGCTACAGATGGTTAGACCATAGTTTGACACAAGAGGGAGATGGTCTGCCACAGATGGTCATGTTGCAGACCATGCACTGCAGCAACTACTCGGAGTATGGGCTGCAAATCCTATCTCTGCCACCTCCCTTGACAAAGGTAGATACTTATTTACTTACTTTCCTGAGGAAGTGTAAGGTAAAAAAAAAAAACCAACCAATCAAGCAAACAAACAAAAATCCCACTTTGGTTTCATTCCAGTGATTTAATAACATTAAAACTAACATTCTCAATAGTCATTTTAGAACTCTGTTCTTTTGAAACACTAGTATTTATTTTCTTTTTTAACATCCATAATGTTAAAAGCACTGGGGGTGTTGGAACTAACAGCCTTTGAAAAATATTCTCCTTCTGTACACCACCCAAAAATACATGGGTGCTAACAACTAGGGGAAGACCTGCTCCTCTTCCAGCCTGCTGGATGGAACCAGGGGTGGAAGTGAAATTTGCTCTGGCAAAGCCCCCTGGTTGTATGGCACTAACACAATTGGCAAAGGCAAACATGAAGAAAACATATTTGAAGCAACTGGAAGAAAAATGGAAGTGGAGGAGAGAAAAATGAGAAGGCAAAAACCGCCATTCCTCCTCTAGCATCCTTTGAGCTGTTCAACACCAGCAGCATGGTTATCTTTGTACTGGAGCAGGATCCCATTTAATTGGAGGTGGAGGCATTGAAGTGCCTCCGAGAAAGCTTCTAGCTTCAGTGCACTTCCAAAATGTTCCTCTGCTCTTCTGCAGAGCTGGCCTGTGAGGTAAGCAGGGAATTAAACCCGCTGTCCTTGTGAGAAAGGGGGAGGCAGCAAAACCACATGTGCTAGGTTACACAGTCGGTAGGCAGCAGACCGAGACTTCTTTGCACACT
>NW_010205431.1:1345-11241 GCF_000695765.1 Mesitornis unicolor
ACCAGACTAGATACAGAGAACAAGGCAGTTGCCTGTTCTGACATGGAAAGTTGGGTTTCACTGGCTGTAGCTTCCAGGCAGGCTGTCACTGTTGAAAGCAAATTAGATCAGCTGGGCATCAAATGATACCTCCCATCAGTTTACACCGCCCACTGCTGCCAGCTTGACACTTCTCTTTAGCACTGCATGTGCCAACTGTCTGACAAAGCCAGCTGCAGCGTCTATGGGAAGGACACGAAGAACAACCACAGGTGGAGAGAGGAGGCGGGGGATCGGCTCAGGGTTGGAGTGAGGAGACCTTTTCCTGCCTTAGTCCAGGCAGAAGATGGGGTTCTCCAAGAAGACTGCGAGCTTGCTGGCCACCAGGTCCAGGTCACTGGTGTTGGCATATTTGAGCAGATTGGTGTTCTTGACAAAGTAATGCTTGAGGAAGTGCTGGCTTACACACTTGTGCAGCTTCTGCACCAGCCTCAGAAAGGCTTCGGAGAAGCAGCGCCAATCCTTGGTGCGTGGGTATTTTTCACACGTCCAGAATAGCACTGTCTGCAAGAAGCAGATGGGAGAGAAAAGGTGTTAGAGGTTCTGTCGAGGGCTCACACAGCTTACTAAGGCAATTTTAGTGCTGGGAAATGGCTGACAGTCTTGGAAATCAGAAACACTTGCACTGCTACCTCCCTGTGTTAAGATTTCTGCAACGGAGAGATCAAAACTGAAGCCTCCTCTGGGGATCAGGCAGAGCAATTCCAATGTGCCTCGTCAGGATCTCTCTTCAGAGGAGTCCCTCTCCATTGATGGCCAGGAGCCCAAGGAAAATGGTCTTGCTAAAATAATCTTAGTCTATTTGTCAACCTCCAGCAGGAGCCTCCATAGGAAATGCCAGACATTTTGTGCTATAGAAAATAGCCTATTATACAAGTGCAGAAGTCAGTAAGGCAAGGAGGGAGAGAAGAATAATTAGATTATCATAATTATTTGTTAGCTTCAGCTGGTTTTGTGCTGAAGATGTGCGCAGATCTGCATCCAAGCAGACTGAGAAACTATTGCAGGTATAGGGCATGCTTTCTGGTCAAGTACAGCCTATTTTCTTCTGACACATGATACTTACAGCATGTGCTATGTTCTATTCCCCCAAGTTTATTTTATGTGATTCTACATTTGAGAAATACGTAGCTAAAATACCAAAGGGCATATGATTATTGCTCTTATAGTATTTTTTTTTGCTGCCCATGTTGCATTTTTCAGACTTTCCTATGACTGAGAAGAATTTTGTTGAGATACTTATACTTACTGTACCAAAAAAGCCATACTGACTGCCTTGGTTAACCTGAAATCAGCTTTTAAAGTACAAAGTCACTCATCTTGTGTTCAATAATTATGGTCCTCTGAATCCCAATTTAATTTCACAGACTCAGCAACCCAAAAAGAGACTCATAGATGCCGTGAGACATGGCCGAACTATAGCCTTCAACTCCTCTGTTTCTTCAGAGGTAGAATTTCATCAAAATAAGCCGCAGTCTTCTGGATTGCCTGGTTTGTTTTTGTTTTTTTTTCCTCCAGTAAGCCTTGCAATAGTGGTATTTCTGACAAATTTCTACTCGGACAGCTTTTCAAATGTGAACAATTTTTTGCTGCAATAACCACAAAGACTTTTTTAAAATGCTGCCAGGGAACAAAAGACATAGTGAGGAATTCAAACTATAACTCTGCAAGAGCTACTCCTTGGAGACTTGCAGAGCCATTCGCTTTCAGCACACTAAAACCACTTCAGCAAGATCCATGGGCAGCAGTTGCAATGAAGTTTCTGGAGGCAAGAACAGTGCTGCTCTTGCAGCCAGGCACCAAAGAGGTGATTCATCCCCAGCATTTACTGAACTGTCCCTAATTGGCAGCTTTCTATTGGAAGCATGGAGTTGGGGTTCAAAATGTACTTAGGTTTTTTCAGACTTCCCAGTCTTGAACTTCATTCCTATGGAGGTAAGCATAATGAGCGTGCTTACTCAGTCCTCTATGGCTTTCACAAGTTTTGGGGGAAGGGTTTCCTCTGTCACAGAGGGTTTTTTTCATATGAAGTCTTGTTCAGCCATAATTGTTGGGTACCTCTGACAGGGGAAACTAGACATGAAGAAACCTAACACTAAGCCTCTGCTCAACTACTGGCTGAGCACTGACTGTTTCTCTTACTCCTCTTTTTATCTTCTCTTTAATGAAAGTAATAATGTTGAAGAATTTCTTGTATCTGGTGAGCCAATCCTCTCTTGCAGTAGAAGCCTGAAGTACAGTTACAGTAAAGGACTGAAGAGCTTCTAAAGAAAGCTTTTTTTCTTTGATCAAGAGCCCATGCAACAGCAATTTCTGTACCTCTTCTCCCTCAGCCAGAGATAGAGATTGTTATTAAGGGTTAAATAGGTTTCCACTTTCTCCTACCTGTGACAGTTTTTGCACCAGGTTCTTCTTACAGGCACTGAGAAGCTTCGCATTCCACTAAGCTATAACAAGCCTCAACTTTTTTTTTACTCCATCTTGACTTAGATTGGTCCCACGACTAAAGTAGTATTTGATGGTCACAGCCTTTCTTTAGGAGGAATCTTGGCATTGCATCAGGTTTTGAACACCAAAAGATCAGTAACTACTGTGGAAGCCTGGGGGCTTGAAGCTTCAAGGTAGGAGAAAAACAACCTCTCCCTGGCAGCTCCAAGAGGACAGAGGCCCAGGAAACAGGGTTGCTCTAGGGTCTGAGAAATGATGCTGCCTGTGGTCCATCAGTGTCTACAGCTGTCAGATGTGGTGGTATAATCATAGCAGAACCCTCTGTCTTTTCTTCACAAATGCTGTTTGAAGCCATGTTGAACCCTGAAGTATGTGCAGGGAGGAAGCTACCACACCTTTACCTCTGTCTTCCTTTTCCACCCCAGGTGAAACAATGCCAGAACAGTAAGTTTGCACCTCATTCATGAAATAATGCTCATCTAAGGGAATTTTGTTTGCTGCACATCCACAAAGACAAATGGACAATTTTCCTTTAGAGAGATAAATGGATATGGATGGCTGGGATAGCAAGGAGCATGAGGTAACTATGCAATTAAAGACAGTATTACAGTGCCTGTGTGAATTCAGAACAGAGCAGGGTCCTCAACTTTAACATTATTTACATTGCCGCAATTATAATGTTCCTAAGGCTTTAGTTTCTTGTTGAAGTTTGGAACATATATTTACTGAACTTCTTACCACTGTGAAGCAATGAAATGGTACTGCAGTTTTGACAGTTACCTTAGAAGCTACATTGACACTACAGTGATTTACGCCATGATATTTTGACGTTACTGGATGGGAGCCACTGCAACAGATACTGAGACTGTATCTTGGTAGCAAGGTGATGCCTACCTGAAGGTGATAAGCTGTGATGACAGGCTTATTTCCAGCACACCAGACATCTTCCTTCAGCTGTCTCATGACCCTGAAGCACTTCATGCGACAACCACCATCTTCATCAAGTCCTTCCATGAGTATGTGCTCAGCACGGGAGAAGCACAGCTGCCAGTGATAATTGGAGCGGGCCAAAAGGTCAAAACCAAGTGACTGTGGACAAAAAGGGAAGTGTGACAGCAGATCAGAAGAAAACTTCTCTGAGTATCACAGAGAGATGTTACAAAAAGAATGTGTGACATCTCCCAGAGTGTATTCTAAACAGTGTTAGCAGCAGCAGCAGCAAACATGGGTCATGCTCCTATTCTAATTCCTAGTCAAATGACTGTACAATTTGTTTTGTTTCCCTATGTGCTGACGTCAATTACTCCCAGAAAATCCAGCTCTAGAGCCACCAGGTACAGTACCAGCAGTGCTCCTAAAGCAGAGGCACAGCTCTGCAGGCACTTTGCCATGGAGCAGAGGGTCGTGCAAAAGAGGGGAGCAGGACTGGAAGGCGTAACTGGACCTGCAAGAACATGGCAGCTGTGGCTGAGCTGGAGCACCAGAATCCAGCCATGAGCTTTCTAGGGAAGAAGGGATTAGGCCAGAGGGAAAACTGTAAGATAGCATCCCATCTGCAGAAGGCTTACATGAGGCAGAGCAGAACAGCAAGAGTGATGCACAGTAGCACTGAGCCACACAGGCAGAGCTGTATGTGAAAGACTCATGCCATAAAGAGTTAACTCAGTTTTTCTTCCCTAGAATTCACCACCATGGGGGGGGGGGAATTCCCAATAAAATCTGACAGAATACTTTGAAATGTTGCTTCTCTAAAGAGTACATCTTCCAACCATGCTTTTGTTACCACACAATCCTCCATTTGGGAAACCACTGTCAGACATCTGTAAGGTAAATTACAACACAGGAGTTAATAGCGCTTTTTATACTGTTAACCTTGATGCACTGCACTTTTTCCTGGGAAGGCCAACGCTTAAGGCAACGAGGCCACCGGGCTTTCTCAGGCCAGCAAGTTGGAATCTCCACAGCAGGGACCAGCTCCACCTCGACCTGGGATTCTGATGTCTCCACAGCCACCCGGACCACTGAGCTGAAGCTTTCCAGGACTGTCACTTTACCTGTGAAAGAACAAGAGAAGATAATAAAGATGAAAAGGTCCTTTCCACAAGCCAAGCAAGAGGCTGTCTAGGGCCTTGCAGTTCTATTGGTCTGTCTTAACACTTTCTCTTCAGTGCCATAAGCAGAATACAATAAAAAACTTATAATCTAAATCTACCCTGGAGAATGAGAGCAGGAAGAAGATGAAGGAACAACTAAGGTCTTGATTTTACACTCAGTTACCCTGCTTTTGTTTTCCTTTATGGGTTATCTTAAATTCTAGGAACTAGTTCCTTAAAAATACAACTATACAACTGGTGCAACCTAATGTTTCTAATGGTACCATACAAGGAGATCACTGCAGATTAGAAGGGACCAGATGAACACTTTATGTCTAAAGATGTCCTTATTCCTTCAGAGGACCTGTGATCAGACCAAATTACTTACCCTCGCCATTCATCCAGAATGTTCTGTAGGCTATCCGTAAATTTTGTTTCTAGAGATGCACTTGCACAGAAGACAATGCCAGAATTTATGGCCTGCTGTGCAGAGCACTGATACAAAAAGAGCTAACTGCTTGCCTCACTGGGGCTGTTGGGTGTCAAAGAGAGTCCTTTCCTTCAAATGACCATGGAGCTAAATTTCCTCAGTGAAGGAAGAGTGGCTCATCTCCATGTACAATATGCCCTAAGAGAGCAGAAAGGAATGAAACCTGCCACTGATGGACTTAGTGAGATGTTTCCTGTTGGTCCAGCTGTGTTCATGGGAGAAGTTCCTGTCCCCAGCTTTCCCTGTCACTCTGGCAGGTTCACTGCTCCTTCAGCTCTGCCGTCTGAGCCAACTGCGTGATCATGCTCTAACCCACTGAACTAAAAGACAGAGCAGATTACCATATGCAATTTAAATAGTGTGTTAATCCACCTCATTTTGATTGGCATGGGCTAAGGAGCAATTACACAAGGAGGCCACACAACAGACTTGAAGGGACAGTTATGAGCATTTGGGATGGCAACCTCTTCTGCCCTCACAGAGGAAACATCTGCTTACTCACAATGGCAATTTACCATTTCCTCCAGAAAGCACAGAGGTGAACTACTTTGCAAATAGTAGAGTCCATCCCAACCAGAGATTTATAACCCTCAGTAAAATCTGCATGTTGTTTTCCTGCTAAGCCAAGCCTGGCACTAAGACAGGAACTGTACTGCTCCGAAGCCCTCAACAGGGATTCCTAGCAGCTGAAAAGCATTAGAGAAACTGCTGTGTCGTCATGTAAATATGTTCACAGCATTTCCAAATTGTGGTACCTATTTTTCCACTTTGAGACACCTCAAAGACTTCACTTAAGTAGAAGCTCTTCTACTTAGTTCCCACCACTCCATGCTGAAAAGTTATGGGCAGCTAATATTTCCCCAGAGCATCATTTGCCCTATACCCATCTTCAAGCACTTTCTCCTCAGACGTATGCACCTTCCTGTATCCAATTTTCCTATATTCTCTTCCTTGATAGTCTAGATATATTCTAAGTGCTGTAGTGGGAAAAGATTTTTCCCAAACTAATTCCTAAATGTTTTTAAATTCTGGGTTGCCAGAGACCCTATCCAAATTCTTAAGAAAGGAGCAACATCTTGGGTATGAAGAGCCCAAGAACAACTTAAGTCTATCTTCAATGCAGGTCTATGTGCATCACTGCAATGGGCTAAACGCTCCCTGACTCTGGAGGGGTTTTCTGTTTCTTAACTTCTGATCATGTGAGCCAAAAAAAATTTGTGTGTGTGATGGTTTCCCTCTATCACCTGCAGAAGACAACCAGTTCCCCTTGTACCTGTCCCCATTAAACTCACTGGAGAGGTTACAAGAGGTAATCGACTTCTCCACCAAATCCCGGAAGACAATAAGGACTTTGGCTGGAACCAGGTCACCTTCGATGTTCACGTCCGTTTCGTGCCACTGCTGAAGGCTTTTTGAGAACTGCTCCACCTCCAGCCATTGGTGCAGTTCCTCAGGGTCCCGCACGGAGGAGAGGAGCTTGGCACCATGCACGGTGTAGTAACGCCAGTGCCGTGCCTGGCATTCTTTGTACCCAGTCAGGCCACGCAGAGGGACTGTGATGAGGAACTGGCTGGGTGCTAAGACCTAGGAGAGTCCAGAGAGATTGAGAGAGGAGACAAGGGTAGATCCATGAGCCTGAAGTAATGAAAAGAGGGTTACGGAAATAATAGATACAACTAGGGGCTTTGGAGAGAAGGAAAAGCCATGGTATGATAGGAGCAATTGAGTACAGCCAAGACCTGTGCCATGCCTGTCTGAGGATTACTTTGAAGGTACACAGACTAAAAGGAAATTGTCTTAAAAGGAGTCTGATGTGACAGCCATGACCCACAAGAGCGCACTGACTGATTCGCTACCTGCCATCATTTCCCCCATTCCTTGATATTTCTAGTCTGCAATTGCATGAGATCTCATAACTAGGAGCTTCCAAGGAGCAGGAAAGCATGCTTTGAGATCCAGGAAAAGGAAACAAAATAGTGCAAGTTATTACCTCAGAACTGTTACTAGAGATAAGCCTAGAATTCAATAGTAGTAATAACTCTGGCAAAAAATGCACTTTTCTGATCTCTTTCAAAGTTCACTACAGACATTAGAAAAATAAGGATATGGCTCATTCATTTTACAAGAGTTTCACTCTGTATGACTGTTCTTTAAGAGACAGAGATGTGAGGCAAGTGACATGCCTGAGCCTACACAGGCAGTGGCAGTCTCAGAAATAAACCCAGGTCTTGGCCAAATCTATGAAACTGCATCTCCTGCTGAGTGGAAGCCAGAAACAGTGTAAGGATGGAAACTGTAACCAATGAACAACAAATCCTTAAATAGCTTGTTTCCAAGCCAATTAATTGGCCTTACTTTGGGAACTGCCATTTTCCAATAAAGTCAGTGCTGAACCAGTATTTGCAAAGAGAGAATAAGGTGACACGAATACCACCAAACCTTATACTGTCCCAGGGCATAGCCAGATATCTCCAAACACTTGTTTGGAAGCATTTGGGAATTGTGGCTCTAGAGAGGGCATTCAAACTCCTTCAAATTTTTACTGTGTTCACTCAGAAGCCTTTCAACTCCACTTGCTACACCAAGCCTAACTTGCACTGGCATTAATAAGGTGAAGCTGTTGCACAAGCAGGATGTGAAGTGACAGCTGCTGCTGCAAGGTGGATACATGCAAGGTGGATACACACAAGGTGAATGAAACACGCCTGTCACTCTCCTGTAATAATCCGAAACACTCTGGTAGCCTTCCTGGTAGCTCAGCTGATTTAAAATATTACTGCAGAGGGCACTGACAGGATTTAATGTCCTTAAGCAGCCTTTCTGGGACTTCTACCCACACCTTCTGCCCATGGGCCTGGGACCCCCGTTCCTGATCCTCCCCGGGTTGTGTTGCAGGAGGGCTGGTCTCTAAACGTGTGACAGCTGTGCCTGTGCCTGGCCATAGACCTTGTCCCATCTGCAGACTGCCTTCCCAGCCTGACCTTAAACCTACCTGGCAATTATGGACTTGCCTGGTAATCAATAGACTGCATCAGATCCTGGTTTAACACCATTGCGCCTGATCCTGACTCTGATGTGTGCTCCTGTCTTGACCTCAGACCTGCCTTATCAGCATAGACTTGCCTGACAATCCAGACTCTTGGCTGACATCAGCTGCCCTCCCTAGGTCTGCCTTGATCAGAGACCATGGGGCAGGTGCTGTCATGTTGTCTTGCTCACCTCCCAGCTCCCACAGAGAGCAGCCAGTCTTTGCTGCTCCCCAGCAAGAGATTTGAAATACAAAAGATGGCCAGCAAGAAGCACAGAAATGGCAAAGAAAACTCCAGAAAGCCCTTCTTTTGTCAAATAAAAACCACCTAAAGGCAGGAGGATACTGGAAGGATGACACTGCAGACCAAGCTGACCTGTACTAGTCAGTTTTGATGGGGCTGAGAAATCCTGTGAGCAGGTCAGGAACCAAGTGCTAGGCTGCATAAGGAAAAAATGCTATGGTTGTCATGCAGTTACTGTTCATCTTACTGCTTCAGTCATATTTGCAGATAAAAAAACCATTCCTTCCCATACCAAGGTGCTGACCTGTATGCACTGGCACCCAATAGATTTTAAAGGGAAGAGCTGCAGGTGTTATGCCTTCAAATACAAAGTCACAGTGCTCCTCCACCTAGGCCTTGCCAGGAAACACCAGAAATCACAAGGCTGGGAATGGCATTGTAAAGCTGGGCAGCTGGTGTCCTCTTGGCCTAAACAGGTCCCAGTCCCATACCTATGCTCAGGCACACACAGCATATGCAGACCATAGGCCCCAGCAAATCACAGGCTTGAACGAGAGCCTCAGATTCTTATGGCCAGTTTTGCTGTATTACAAACCTGCCTGCAGTATGCTGGGCAAATCTTGAGATCCTGGCCAGGATATCCCAGGAAGGCATGAGGTTAGAATTAAAACATTTTTGCTTTGAGCAAAGAAGCAAGTCTCTTGCAGAGAAGATGAAATAGTCATGAGAGGATGGGTTAGGTGGGTGAAGTTGTCTGGAGAAGAGGGTAGGTGAGGAGGAAGCAGGCACAGGGACTGGCAGGCACCAGAAAGGCTTTGTACCTGGACGGATGGGTGGAATGGGCGCTTCCCCCGAAGCATAGCTGACCACTTGGCCAGTAAAGCTGGCTGATCCTGAGAGAAGCAGAAAGGAAAAGAAGAAGTACACAGAACACAGAGAGTAAAGCATGTGCCAGGTCATTCATTCACAGAGCAAAGCTGCACGCTTCCTCCGAGCCTGTTTGTTAAAGGAAAATTCCACCCCCATGCCATGATTACAGAGTTAAACACTTTGCAATGCCATTGGGCAGTAATTACTCTGGACGCTAACCTGCTCATTAGACCTTACTGAAGCCTCCACAGCCTTTGCCTCAGCCCTGCACAGTTGACAGCTGCAAAAATGGTGAGCCACAACAGAAAACACTTAAAAGATTTAAAAATCAAATACTCCATTTTGTTAATCTGAATTTTATTTCAAGATTTTTATTAAAGATTTTGATTTTTGTCCCTTGAATTACAGAAAAACATAGAATATCTAAAGACTTTTCTTCTATATTCCCCACCCAACCGTGCATATTTAGAAGGAGGCTTGTAGCTTCTCAACAAATCTAGACCCCTCACTATGTTAAATTAAGTCATTTTCATCAGAAGCTGAAAGTTCTGAAAAGTACCTGTAAATATAAGTTACGGGAAAAAAAGATGTTGCAAAATTAAGCACAGAATAGTTAATACATTGCTTTCCATTGACACAAGTTTCACCTATGTTGAGTTATCACAGAATCACAGAACGTTAGGG
>NW_010205432.1:0-366 GCF_000695765.1 Mesitornis unicolor
TCAAACACAGAAGGGCACAGCCCAAAGCTTTGTTTGGCTACTTAAGCATGTCTTAGTGAAGGAGAAATCCAGCAAGAGCTTTCAGTTCAAAACCCTATCTGGTGTGAGTTAGCATCGAACGTTTGCCATATTAAAACCAGTGTCTGGGCAGTTCCAGAGAAAGCCTGGTGGCAAACGATGGCTTCCCAGGGCAGCAAAGAAGCCCTGGACGACAAGCTTTGTGGAGCTACAAATTGGCTTAATAGAGAAGACAAGAGCCAGCAACAGCCGCCAGTCCTAGCATCTTTGGTGTGGGAGAAGAGCTTGACCTTTTCCATTAGAGAGATGGCTCCTACCAACAGCCACAAAAATTGGAGGCGAACATCG
>NW_010205432.1:658-903 GCF_000695765.1 Mesitornis unicolor
TCCCTTGGAGGGACGCCTCCTACCAGCAGCCACGAGAATTGGAGGCGAACGTGGACGAGTGAGCCAAACACAGAATGGCTCAGCCCAAAGATTTGTTTGACTACAGAAGCACGTCTCATAGAAGGAGAATTCCAGCAACGACTTTTGGTCCAAGAATCTTTGTGGTGTGAGTTAGAGTTGAACGTTTGCCATATAGAAACCAGGCTGAGGGGAACTACAGAGAAGGCCTGGTAGCAAACGTTGGC
>NW_010205433.1:0-7371 GCF_000695765.1 Mesitornis unicolor
GCATCCAACCCCTAGGAACATGCAGGGAACTTGAACTTCTCTTCCTGGCTGGGCATTAAACTACAGCATGGCCCTGATGAGTGAAGACATCATCCTGATGTCAAGTGGAAAGCGAAATGTTATAGCAGGCACCATCAAGTCCCCTCTGATCCAATAGATCAGCTATGGAAGGGACCCATTGCATTTGCTAGGAGACCCACTTTGAGCTCTGGAGCCTTTTCTGTCTCTGCAGATGGGCTTGTCCTTATCTACATCTTCCTCAGGGGGACTCTTCCAGTGCCTTATCATGGCCAGTAGACCTTGAAGGCAGCTATGGCTCCCCCAGAACTGCTTATAGGGTCAGGGTGGCACTGGGACACATCATCAGCCACTTGCTGTACTCAGTCCTGGCAGAGGCAGATGGTGGAAGGCAAGGAAACTGGGACACAAGCAGCTCATTTTGGGTGGTTCTTGCATCCTCTCAAGGAAACACTTAGGAAACAGCGCTCTGATCTTCTGCCCAATGAGCCAGGATCCTGGATGTGCTGTTTGAGCCATGCTGGACTAGAGAGACAGACAGGGAGACATCCCTTGAGTGTCTCATCCATTGCAGCCATGTCTAGGAGGCGGCACGGGCTGGAAGGGCTTTTGGGGGAGAGTCTAGAGGACACTTGGTGGCTGTGCAACCCACCAAAACCACAGGGTCTCCTGTCCCCTCTTTGCACGGACAGGTGGCCGTGGGCAGGGGGGTCAAAATGAGTCTTTGGGGACAATAAGGAAAGCAAAACCCACATGGGAAGAACATTATGGCTTGGGAAGTTGCCTGGTCCATGTCTGCCCTCAAGAAGGACTGTTAAATTCAGAATTTCTGGATGCTGCAGGAAAACATTGATCCCTTAGGCCCTGGTGGGTTCTGTCCTGTGCTGGGAGCGGTGCAGTGTCTGTCCCAGGCACTGATGCTGCACGCAGAGCACAAGGACGTGGGTCTGGTCCAGCATGAGGCAAGCAGCTTCACAAACCAGAGCAAAAAGCAAGGCAAAGGAAACTGCCTCCTAAATGAGAAATAACTGGAGACTGGCTCCAGACCCTCAAGACAAAGCTATAAATCTGCCTGGCCCTGCTGCAAAAGCATGAGACGCCCTGGCACAGCCGCACGGCGTCACGGCGTCCTTGATCTCTGTTTTCTCTTCCATCCTTTCCTTTCATCCCCGCCACCCCCGGAGGCACGTTCGCTCGGTCTCCTGGTGACCACGCTTTCTCAGCCTGCTCAAACGCTGCTCTCTCCCGTCCTGCTGCGTTTTATGGCCGGCTGGGTCAGACTGCGGTTGCAAATAGCAGTCGCCAAGCTGGGCACGGAGGGAGGGCAAGCCCAGCTGAAGGACAAGGACGTGCTGCACCTCTGTCAGCGGCGCTGACGTCTGTCCCCCCCTGCTCCCCTCTGCCCTGTTTTGGGAGGACTGACCCGTGCAGGGAATGCAAACTGGTGTGTTTTACCACCCCAGGGCTTGTGTTAGGTCATGTTAGGCTGACAGTGCCCTGGCACGTCCCATCACATGGTGGGGAGCAGGCGATGCGTGACCCACGGCTGCGGTGGCCACCGAGCATCGCCCCCAGGCTGGCCGTGGGTCACAGGACCCATTGCGACAGCTCCTGGCCCTTCTTTGTGCTCTGGGCTTGAGTTTTCCTGGTGGGCTGAGGTGGAAGGAGGAGTTTTCTGTCTGCCCTGAGAAGGAAGAGCCACGTCGACGCCTCTTGACAGTGCAGGACTGACACTGAGACATCCCCTGGGAGACACGGCCTAGCCCAGCTCCTCGGATGGTTTAACAGCGGCTCTGCTTTGGAGCCACAGACTGGCCCCCCCTCCCATGACAGTGAGCAATGAGACAGTCTCAAAGGCCGCCCAAACCACATCCAGGCAAGGCCATTGTCCGCTTGTCTCCGTTTGAGCATATCCTGGACATCGTCTAGAAGCGAGGGGGACAAAGCAGAGGGATCATAAAGCCATCTCCTTGCTCTCCCCTGATTTAGCTCCGCGGAGTGTGGGCAGGATCAGCACGTAAACCACAAAAAAACCCAGGCCACATTTGTTTCCTCTGTGTCTGCAGGCTTGCTGCGCACGGAGCAGGGGGAAGAGAAATGCGCTTGGGCTGTAACTAATGCCAGAGCCTAAGAAACGGATCAATTCAGCCCCGAAACGATTTGCAATGCAAAAGGAGAGCAGCTCTCCTCAGAATTCACTCCTCCCCATGCACAAACCCTCTTTCCCATATCCCTGCCTTGGGAGAGAAGCATCTCACGGCCCCATCGCTATCCTTACGCTCTCCTTGCCAATATAAACCCCTGCCATGGGCACCCCGGTGCCTGTCCACCCTTCGGCACCACCGAGGTGAAGATTGGATGCCAGGGAGGAGGTGACCCCCGCACATTGAGTTACCCCCGTACACAGCTCAGCTCTCCGCGTCTCCAAAGGTTTCTCTCCCAGGCGTGCTTGACTAATTAGTAAACGGAGCCTAAACCTTTTTGGTCTCCATCGATCTTATCTTTAAACCCTGCAGACAACAATTCCTCAATCGATAGCTCATTTAATTGCTGCCACCAGGCTGACAGCTGGGGTTCTGGCCGTGCGAGCCTGGCTGTCACACAGCAGGTTGCCAGTGCCACCGCCGCATCCCAAACTGATTTATCCTCACGCAGCCCATCTCCCCCTCCCCGCCAGACCCTGTTCCTGCCCCTTCTCCCTGCGCAGGGGGTAGAAAACTCCCTGGCTGCACGCTTACCCCCCATGGACACATCACACCGCTGTGCTCATTCAAAATGTGTTGATGGACGCCCATGCACACACACGCAGCCTCCACACATGCTGCTGAGACCCCAGTGCATCCTGGTGAGCAGCGGGGGACACCTGGGTGTCACATCTCAGCCCACACCAGGGGACAGGCAGACGGGCAGCTCCGTCCCCACACATCCCAATACCAGACCTGGCCTCCATGCATCCTCCATGCAGTGTTTTTGGGACCTCCCAGGACCCAGCATGTGCTGGGCATGACTCATTTGTTGGGATGCTCCTCCTGTCAAGCCCAAAAACTGGGTTTTTAGGGATGCTTGCACCCTCTGAAGAGCAGCAGATACAGAGGCTGCTATTTTGGCACAAGCTGCCTTCTTAGTTAAGCATCCTGTATGGGGCTGGGAAAGGCATTTCAAGTAGATCAGGGTTTTGTGATGAAGTGCTGGCCATGGTTGCTCGGTGTTTGCTCTGGCTCAGTTTTACTCTTGTTTTGATCATGGTTTTTGCTGTAGTTTAATGATAATCATAGGTGCAATGTGCTTCTCCTTCAGTGGCAGAGCTGTGAAATAATTGCTGTAACTCCGATCTTTGATCAGTTTTGTGTTTGGCATCTGCAGTTCTTGATGGCCTCTCTTTGTGGTGGCACTGATTGCGCTGACCTTGTATCCTCAGGAAACGTGAATGTGTAATTTTGGAAGGAAATGTGTATGAACACATCACCAGCAATACCAAAAACCGAGTCCTGCCTCTAGTTAAGACCGTGCCCCATGATACCAACCACAAGTCTGGGGTCTGCTCAGCGAGGAGCTGGGTGCTGTGCTCTCATTGATGCCTCTGTGATCAGCACATCCACTCAGCCACTGAGACCCAGTGCAGGCCTGGGCTTGATCACATCAACCTTCAGACAGCATTACCTGCAAATCCTTGATGTAAAACACAATGAAGATACGTCCCACTGCAGCCTGCGCCATCAGTTTCTACTTCCATAAAACCATACAATGGTTTGGGTTGGAAGGGACCTTAAAGATCATCCTTAAAGTCCAACCCCCATGGGCAGGGACACCTCCAGCAGCCCAGGCTGCTGCAAGCCCCATCCAACCTGGCCTTGGGCACTGCCAGGAAGGGGGCACCCACAGCTTCTGTGGGCAACCTGGGTCAGGGCCTCACCACCCTCACAGGGAGGAATTTCTTCCTTATAACTAATATAAACTTACTCTCATTCAGTATAAAGCCATTATCTCTCATCCTATCACTCTGTGCCCTGGTAAAATGACTCTCTCCAGCTTTCCTGTAGGCTCCTCAGGTCCTGGAAGGCCACTATAAGGTCTCCCCAAAGCCTTTTCTTCTCCAATGCTTTCAGCCTGTCTCCACAGCAGAGCTGTTCTAGCCCTTGGACCATTTTGGTGGCCTCCTCTGGACTCACTCCAACAGCTCCATGTCCTTCTTATGTTGGGGGCCCCAGAGCTGGACACAGCACTGCAGGTGGGGTCTCATGAGAGCAGAGCAGAGGGGCAGAACCCCCTTCCTCGCCCTGTTGGCCATGCTGCTTTGGATGCAGCCCAAGATGCTTTCAGTCCTGCCTTACAAAGAGTGTCTTCTTCACTGAGCACCACCAGTAACTTTTTGAGCATCACCTGTCCTTGCAGCTTTGAATTGCCCCACTCCATGGTGAACCACAGTCAGCCTCCTCCAAGCAAGGAGGAGGTTCAGAGATGTAAAATAAGTCATGGCAAAACCAGCTCCACTATTGGCCTTAGCTAGTGCCCTCATTTGGGGCTAAGTAACAGGGACAAGGCCCTTGCTATGCCAGGTGCTGTACAGAACAGATGGGTCTGGTGGAACATATGTGTCTCTCCAGCTCCACTGGGCTGACCCAGAAGACCCTTGGCAAGGAGCTGGTGCCCCTTACAGCCGATGATGGGTGGGATGCATCACATCCCACACATCTACTTGTCCAGCTTGCTCTCCTGCTGTAACAGCTACACCAAGGCAGGACGTGGCCCTGGGCAAGAAGGCAGATTCTGCTCTTGGTGCAAACCGCTGAGACTGGAGGACACAGCAGAGGTCAGGCTGAAGTTCAAGGTACCTGAACCCCAGCTTTCTGGGCCAGAAACCATTTCCTGACTGCTTTCCGGAAGGTCCTGCCAGGTCCAATATGAGCCAGGCTGGAGCAAAGAGGACCCCAGTGGGAAACTGGTGCCAGAGGAGACCCCCATGGGAGGATAGACGTGGATTTACCTGTGCAAGCAGGGGCATGGAAGTACCAATCCCGCCTTGGTGGCAGAGGGTGCCTGACACACACTACGGGGAGATCAGCAGTTGGCCCCGAGCGTGTCCCAGATGGTTTGGTACCAGGGTGTTTGCACACAGCTCTGCCATTTAATGGGGAGAGAGTGCAGAGCTGATCCCAGCTGAAGCCGCAAGCTCGAACGCAGACAGACTGTTTGTCGAGACACAAACATTGGCAAATGGCCCCGCTTGCCGCATACTCGGAGTCACGGCAGAGAACGGGGCTGGCTCTGGTGGTGGCTGGGAGCACAGCTCAGTGCGTGCTTCTGAGAGCAGGGAAGTCACTTTTCTGGGAGATCTGAAGCACTCCTGGGAGATTTGAAGCACCCTTTCCCAATGGATGGAAGTGGGGTGTCCAGCTTCTTAAAATGAGGTTGGGGGTGATGGGCACAGCTGGGTATATTCCTCATGCAGCACAGTTTGGGGTGATGGAGCATCACCTGGGGAGAATTAATGGCAGAGTAAGAGTTTTTCATTTACCTGGATACCACTCTGGGACAGTTTAATGGTAAAGGAGTCCATAATTTTAAATTCCCACTGATAACCACATCAAAAATATCAAAATCTTGAGTGAAGGCTCGATGAACTCTTGATGGACTCTTGTGGTTGGATCCTCTGCTTTGAGGATCATCCAACGTGTACCTGCATTAGAGTAGCAAAGACGTGGGGCCTTTCACCAAGCTCCTGTGAAGAGGATGGGGTCCCTGCAGAGCGTGGGGCTCAGGGGGCTCAGTGGCGAATGGGCTGTGCATCCTCTGCTGCTGTCCTTGCGACACTGCCCAGTGTCAAAGGATGTGGGCAGCGCCGTCTGATTATTTCCCTCTGAGTTTCTGTCTTTTCTCTCCTGGGGCCTCCTTGGTGCTGCCAACTTCACAATATATGATTTTTTTTTTAAATTCATTTAAAAATCACATGGTAGAAATGTTGGTCACCTAAAAAGCAAAGAAAAGCTTTCTCTTCTATAAGTTACCATGAAAAGCATGAAAAGGACTTGCACATAGGTGGAAAAATGCCTGTTGTGATACCAAGGGACAGCTACTCACCCTGTGAAATGCCAGAGCATGCGTCAGACAGGGACGCCCCATTGCCCCAGCCCGTCCTTGGGACACTTATCCAGCACTTGCACTGGAGAAAGTCCTCGAAGCCGGGTCCTGCATCACCTCCAGGCTCACCATCCTTCGTGCTGGATTTCTGATCCCCCATGAATTTCTCACCCACATCAAAAGAGGGGAGGTAAAAGAGGCCAAGTGACTATTCCTCAACCCAATGCTCGGCCCCAGGCAGTGACCCAAGCAGCAGCTCAGCCCCCGCAGTGCCCAGCTCCCAGCGCACTCATCCTGCCCTCAGTGTCCCCTGTCCTCCCCTTGCTGCTTGCTCAGCCCCCACTCTGCCACTCGCCCACGCCAGCTGCTCGCCCCTAAAGCTGCTCACCCCAAGGAGGGGGGCATGGGTTGCTAACAGAAACGCCTTGCTTCACTGTGATCTCCCTGACCTGAAACCCTCCAGAGACTTCTCTCCAGATTAACCTCATCCTGCTGACGCTGAGCTTTTCCTCCTGGCCTTGACCCTTTTCTCCTCATTTCAGAAGTTTCTCTGTGAGGTGTGTGTGGGTGTTGCTCATGGTGCCTTGCTGCAGCCTTTTGTCTGACCTCTCCCATCTGCTTTCCTTCATCCAGAGGTTCCCCAGCGGCTCCATCCCCTCCTGCCGACATGTCCTGCTCGGTGGCTGGCATCCCCTCGCACAGGAGCCTCTCAGGGGATCCCGTCTCTTAGCAACACTCCAGTCCAGAAGGTGGATGCTGAGCACACGTCTGGTCCAGCGGTCCATGGGGGCTGCATGCAAAGGGCAGAGGGCAGCTGCTGCCTGCGGGGACAGGGGCTGTGTCCCCCCCAAACACGTCACCTTTTCTCTCTCCTGTCCTAAAGATGTGCGAGGGGTGCAGGGAGTTGACCACCAATGTAGGACCCCTGCCCCATGCTCCAGACAATCACAGAGCTCTCCAGAGCCAAGGCCTACACCAGAAGCCTGCAAAAATCCCACCGCACTCCCTGTCTTCTCCCACCATCACTGAGAAAGTCCTGAGAAGGGTCTCAGAGTGTCCCCATCTCAGGGAAATCGTGGAGCGGGGAGAAAGAGCACGGGTTCAGGCAGACTGGGCGTCCAGCACTGAAGCTGTGCCAGGGGCTGAAGGAGGGGGTCCCCCATGGCACATCCCTAATGTGGGACGTGGTGGTGGGGTGGGCTTGGTGCACGCCCCCCGTCGCTGCGGGGTTGGGTGCAACGCGGGCTCGGGCCACCAGGGGGCGCCAAAGGGCGC
>NW_010205434.1:0-24286 GCF_000695765.1 Mesitornis unicolor
AAAAACCCCTCACAGAAAACCCAGTACACCCCATTAGTCAGAGAGGGTCTTTTGTATGCGTGCATCATCTAACTTGGCTTCAAAATGCTGTCTTTTAAAAATGTGAACTGTGATAATTACGGAAATGTAAAAGCATCCAGCACCCCTGGAGCTTTTTAAATAAAAGCAACAAGGTAATTGACTTTCATGATCTCTTAATACTTTGCTTTATTCTGCTGCTCCTGTTTCTCCTGCCATGTCCTAGGGCTGTATCAACAAGAGGACACAGCCTCATAATTTAGTAGTTTTAAACACAGGAAAAAATATAAGATGGCTTTGACCTCAGAAATAGCCATGAATATCTACCTATTTCTTGCATTTCATGTTGAAGCTGAGCATATTGTGTAAATGATATGCGACAGCCAGCTTTCCATATAGCATCCTTCTTTCTGAACCGATCCAAGGAAGGTTCTTGGCAGCTGAAGCAGCTGCATGATGCGCTTCCTTGCCCAGTGGTGAGATTCAATGGATCTGAACACACTGCCAGTAACAGCAGCGGGGAGATGTGAGCCCTTGCGCAGATATTCCGCGTGCGAGCTTGCAGCCATCACAATTTGAGAAGCATATCCTTTGCTTAGGAGATTTCCTCAATCTAATTAAGACTAATTTGGCCTAGCAAAATTGTATAGATCATTGCATAGATATATACAGCAAACTGTACAGCTTGGTCTTAAGGAGTCAAAATAGTTTCCAATGGAAAAATGCAAGGGTGTATATTTTGCATAATTTTATTTACATTGATGAGATCTGAATGGTGCCTTTTAAACAGTCCCTCTGACCTTTCTCTGGTTTCTCTCACTGGAACAGACGACTAGAACAGCTGAGGAGTTCAGTTCAATGCCACGCTTATGGTGCAGGCTTTGATCTTGTGCTCTTAACACGTCTCCCATTCAGCAATGGGAGTCAGCAATGACGATTACAGGTATCAGCTGTTACATATAAAACTTTTTAGCTTCTCTTCAGCTCAGTAGTCTATATATTTTTAAAACCCATAAATGGGGAAATGGGCCAGTGGACCAGCTGCCACTGCCATGATGAATGAGGTTTGCATTTACACCACAACACTGACACGTGAACTAAAGGAGCAATAATTGCTGTAAAATTTACCACCTCTCATTCTTAGCACCGGGTGCTCAAGGGAGACAAGCTAGCTTGAGGACTGCAGTTTCATAGTGGAAAGCGAGAATGCTCTCAGGTCAGGAGAAACAACAGAATTTATTAACAAAAAAAAAATAGACAAATGTATAAAACCAGCTAATATTTCAGGTGAAAAACTATTGTAGTCTATTTGCCAGTGGCTTGTTGGTTCGAAAAATGAATATAAGTCTCAGATTTGTATTCCTCCCAGAAAGCAATACTTTCTAGGCAAAAAAGGTATTTGAAACTCAATATTAGATCAGTCTGTTCTAGTAATAAGACAATTAAGTGACTAGCATGCTGCTGTCTCAGAGAAATAAGTGTAGGCACTAGTGCTGAATACAGCTTGTGTGTTCACAACAAAATGCAAGAGGAACAGGAATGAGTAATGGGAGGGGAAAAAAAAGACAAAGAAAAACAAAAAGAGAAAACCCACAAAGAGAAAAGAAATATTATTTCAGTGGATCCCGTGGTCTTGGGTAGCCCAGTAAGCTGTTTGTGGCCTGCTGAGGATGCATTCAGTCCTCTCCTCTGAAAGCAGCTTGCAGACTGTCACCAATTAGTATTGTGGTCTGGAGCTCAGCAAGCTGCTAAGTGACTTTTGAGTTACCATTCTGTAACCTTTCCAAAACTGACCTTTTCATTATCGCTCTATGTGTGTGTATGAGAGAAAAAGAGACTTTTTAATGTCATGCTTATTTCCACTGGCTTTTTGAGCTTCTTGTCAAAACACACTGCTTTCCTGTACATTAAGTGAGATAGAACAGAATAATCTTTCAAATACATTCAAAACAAAACATTTCATTCTTTTATTTTCAGGATGGGTATAATATCACATTATGTTCATCACCATACAGTACATGAACGTTACTGCTAATAGCTGCATACAAGGACCTCATATTCAGGTCTAGAAGCCAATGTTGGCATCTCTCAGAAAACTGCAACAAGCCCCCTTCTCAAGGAGATTTGGCTGGAAATCCTGGATGCCTTCATGGGGAATTGTTTCTCATAACAGTTGTTGATATTCTAAGGCATAGCTGCTGGTGGGCTATCTAGTTTCTTTAAAGAGTGCATTGGGTTTCTTAAAATGCATCAGAGACTGTATTTTAAAATTCCTGCGAGATTGTGAGACAAGTGTTGGTAAAAAAGCATACTAAACAGAAGTTTAATATCAATTTATGTTTCTCAATTCTCCAGAACAGGTGCCTTTGACAAAGTTCTTAAAGACTAAAGCAAAAACAGTGGCTCCCTCTGCATGGTTTGTAAGAAGTTGTGCCCAAAGATAGATTGAGGGTACTTGTTAGTTTCTAGTAGTTTCAGACTGCCAGACCATTTTAATTTGTCCATTCCTATTGTGCAGAAGACTTTGAAAGACAGCTATTTGTGGAAACTTGAAAGTCGCAGTGTTAATCCCTAAACTGTCAAAAATGCTGCATTAGTACCCCTACAATCCTGATAATTTATCTAAAACATGACCTAGCACCCTGCAGACACATAGGCATACACACACAAATATGGCCTCAGTTCTTCCTGTTACAGAATGTGAAAAAAACCCTCTGTGATGCATTAAAGTTCAAGATTCAAGCTTTGCAAGAGGGTATATACTAGCAAATCACCTATGAGGAAGTGCACAAAAAGCTCATGGCAAGTGCTAGTTTTCACACATACAGCAGTCGTGACCTTTTTAACCCTTTTTAATACTTTTGATATTATTTGGATGACTTTTTGTTTTGTGTATTGAACAGTTACGTATGCAGTGTCATATCTGTCCTGCACACAGAGCTCTCAGGCATAATCACAAATACTGAAATAAATGTCCAAATAAAAAACTCACAAGAGTTACATTAATGATTACCCAATAGTGCTGTAAATTGAAGAACAGATAATAATGACAGTTCCATCTAAACTTCTTGATATCAGCACACACAGATCACTCCTCAGGCCTAGGCCTGGATACATAGACCACTTTGATACTTCACATTTCAGTGACAAACATAACGTTGACAAGTAAACTCTGTACAAGTGAAGGACATGGGAGAATGATAGGAGATATTATATAAAAATATATTGTGGTTACTTAGACAGTCCTCATGAAATTCTTTTTTGTGGGTATAAAACTTTAAAAGACAAAACATTTCTCATAGCACAATATCCTTTTACCAATCATTTTACCAATCATTTTTAATACCTCTTGCCTTCTTAAAAGAGGTTCAGATGCTTAATTAAAAATACTTGATCTTCCACCTTTCTCATCTTGGTGAAGTCACCATCCTTGCATAGCAGTGAGTTTCTAGAAGTCACTTATTTCAAAAGAGAGAGGGAGCAATCAGTGGATATCTCCTATTAGACCTGAGGTTCTTTCCATTTTTTAGGTTCATATTCCACGTATTTGCTCTTGGGATAGAGTCTACCCTCATGATCCTAAATGTGCTCTGATAACAAACCTCAAAAGTCTCAGGAAAGGGTTTGCCATCATAAAGTTGACCTGGCGCTGATCTGATTTCCCCTTCCTTCTCTTCAGCTCCTGTCTTCCCTGCACGTCCCCCCTGCCATATCTCAGAAGATCTTATTTCTCACAGACTCTAAAGACCATCTTCATTACCTCCTGGGCATTAGGCTCTGGTTCTCTCTCTCATTTCTTTTATTTCTAGGACTGCCTGACGTCCACGTCAGCTGGCCCAACTGCTTTTTATTTTTCCACATCCTCTACTGAAATTGCCTTATTTTGTAACTTCGTATTTCCTTCACTTGCCTTTGCCCTATGCTGAAGACCATGTGCCTAGATAGGTCGCCCTGGTTGTCTATTGATCTGCCTTCAGGTCCTCTTCCAAGGCGTATGTCAAGAAATTGCTAGTTACCCAGGAAATATTTTATTCCCCACTCCTCCCTCATACTCTCAAATTCTTTTCTAGAATCTTTTTCCAGCTACACATCTGGCCTTTGAATCTTGTTTTTACAGATTCCACAAGTTTTCAGGCAACGCTTAACACATAAACAAATACTGTCAAGCACCTAATTGAGGGTAATGTTAGTTCTTCACCTTCTCCACGCAGGTTTTTTCATTATCTCAGCTACTACTAAGAACACCTCAAATCCTGCATCAGTAGCCATCTTTTTAGAGAGAAAGGTAACTTGGCTTCCATCAGCCCTCTCTCGCCTCCTCACTGCAACAAAAGAATAGTCACACATCCATATAACTCCCAGAACAAGTTCACTTTGCCACTAAATCTAAACAATATGTTAAAAAAAAATCCTTCTCCATAAGTCTAAATAAAATATGAGTAGGTTGAGAAGTCCTGATTCATTTTGTCTTTTTTTATTTGTTTTAGACTGGAAAAAGATTCGGCAATTCTTTATAATCTTGAATAATGACTATTCTCTGTCTATATCCACCAGGCAGTATTTATAGCCACATGCAAAACAGAACAGCTTTTATTTTACTCAGCAGGACAAAGCAAGCCTGATATTACCACCTCCTATTAGCTCTGCCTCCGGACCAGTCACAGTCAGAAATGGATTTGTTTCCAAGCCATCTTCTCTCTTGCTCAATGGTTTCTTTCAATGAGAAAGACTCTTCAAAAGCTTAAAGGCAAATGTTAATGCAGTCCCTTAATGCAGTTCGTAGTATCCCTATTTGCCATAGTCATTTCCTTCGTGACAGTTTTGAAGCTGGGGAAGAGGGCAGTTGCAGATAATTCTAATAGAAACTTATTAATCAGAAGTGATAGTCAAAGTTTTCGATGGCATTTAGATTTTTGTTTATTTACTGGGGAATCCTCGTGGGGTAACGATTGTTGAAAAGAAACCAACCCAAACAAGCAACAAACAAACAGCCAAAAAATAACCCCAGTATGGTTGCAAAAACAAGAACCAACTTTTTCAATCTCATCTGTCTGAACAACTGTCTCAGTAGATTCCCCTTGTCCAGGATCATCTTACTCTTTCTGTTCAGACCTTTACATCTTTCAAGTTCCTCACACTCTTTATTTGGGTTTGGGGTTTTTTTTTTCCCTTGTCCCTCCACACAAGTGCACTCCCACTTTTTATACTTAGCAGCCCATGCCATTGCTCTGTTGAATGCCAAGTGCCATCTATATACTCAAATATTTGTCAGATACTCTTTAATTCAGAGTTTGTTTGCTCTGGTGGCTTTTTAGGGTGGGGAAATAGATAAAACAGCAGGGCAAGACATTAGAATTTTAGCAGAGTCACCATTCTGTTATATTAAGTTTTACTTTGCACATCTTTGCATCTTGCCTAAGGCTGTGCAATTTTAAATTACACATGCATTAGTGCCCTTGAAGCATAAAGATACCTGGAAATGGTAAGCAGCAGGCTAAGGAAGTGAGGCATCGGGTTATCTAATACACACCTCAAGTAAGGAGCACTGAACCGTCTGGGGACAAGCTGCAGATAGACGGTCTTCTGCTCTTTATCATTACCTATGAGTCCAGATGCTAAAGTTGTTTAGTCTAATTCTACTTTGGCACCAGCAATTTCATTTTATATGGTGCTTCAGGCTATTAAAGCTTCAGGAAAACATACTGATCCTGTGATATCTAAAGGTGAGCAGCAGCTTGCTTTTCTGTAATATAGAAATGACGTTGTTTATAAGGCACTACATGACTGCTTCTGGGCAAGCACACCATTACTTCACCTTTTGGTCAAGAGCAGAAGCAAACCCCACAGTTAAATCCTTAGACATATGAAATTACTGAAGTAGTTTCTGTGGAGTTCACCATTAGAGACAGAATTTCCTTCTCCCAGAAGTCAGCATAAATAGATACCGTGGAAAACTTCACAATGTCTAGTTGTAAGAATGACTCTGAGGGAGTATTGAAAAGCAAACAGTACTGGATATTTGGTAAAAGTAAGCTAGCATAGGTTAGATGCGTTTCTACATAGCTGAAACTCTGCTAACAATATTTTGGGGGAGGTTTCCTTTTCACAGTAATGAGGATAAACTTCATTTTATGGATTATGAAAACTTCACGTTTAACCCAGAACTTTCAAATACAACAGCTTTTGTTGAGGGTGGGCTAGGAAGACAACTTCTGGATTTCTCATTGTAGAAACATCTTTTCTGCAACATCTTTTCTGCTGCAAAACGAAGTATCTGCAACAAAATGCACTCATACAGAGGATTCCTACTCTAGTAGAACTCTAGTTGTATGTTTAGGTAACTTCAGATGATGAGCTGCTGACAGATGGAGAATATGCACACAGCCAATACTTTTCCTCTGTGGCTCACCAGATTTCTGGTGAAGCCCCAAAGAGAGCGCTGGAGTGAAGAGACAGCGTAGACTTCACTGATGGAGTAGCTTGCAATGGGCTGTTTTTAAAGAATGTAAGCTACTAAGTGCTATGCTCCCCAAGCAGACGACTTGCTCCCGAAATGAAGCGATCAGCAAATGTGATGACCACAGACACTACGTAGGACAGAGGAGTAGATCACATGTGTTCACAAGTACCATTTTGGACTTATTTTCAAGGGAATGTAAAGCTGACTCTTGCTGAGATGCTGTGTTATTGAATTTACAGATTTAAAAGGAGAAAAATAATGCAAAGGGTTTAGATTTCTTGACCTTAAGCAAATTCATAGCTATCTTCGTGGTGCAGTTTATTCAGATAATCTATCATGACCACACATACCATTATTCATACAGAATTTAAAACTGACCTAGAGCCCCTGATACTCAAAATATATCTGTTTTGTAGATACTGTCCCTTTTATCAGTACATACAAGGAAAGCGATTACGTTACGAAAAAATCCATACTCCACAAATGAAACGTGCGTGTGTACCAGTGTAAGACTTGTAAGCACTATAGATACATCGTATTTACAAGTCAGTATTAAATTCTGCATTTATACCTATTCTTGAGCGGGGAGAGGGGGAAGCAGATGGCATTTCTTTGCAAGCTTGGATCAAAAGATTGCTCCCCTCGGTCACTGTCTTGCTCATCTAGGGAGCTCTTTTTCTGATCCCAGGAAAGGGGTAGGAATACTTTCTGCTAAGGCTTCTGCAGAGCATAACACAACCAAGCGTATTGTTCTCTGCAGTCTCCTGAAAATCCCTCCTATTCTTAGTACTATATGTTTTTTGCTGACTTTCACAGTATCTTAATGAAAAGAATTTTATTAAAGCAAAACTTGTTAAACATGAAGAAGGGCTATTCTCCAGCATTAAGCAATTTCTGTTTGTTTGCTTTGCCCCTTTGCCGCTTAAAACCTGTTACTTCATTTATACCTCACGAAAACTAAATATTAGATACTTTATTTCTCAAGAAGGATATTACAGCTCTCCCAGTTATAAAGTATCATATACGTTCTCTTTAAAAAAAATAAAACTGAGGAGGCCTACAGTGAAAATCACAAATGGCTCTAGGACATAGTGCATATTTCAACAGATTTCTTTGTACATGCATATTGTAGAAGAATGGATTTCTGAGTTCATGAGAGGTAAATCATGGATACTATAGTCAGGATCAACCCAAACACAGGGTCTGGGTTGACTGTGAGCTATTCACTGAGATCCAAGTGGTAAATGTAGTTTTTCTGAAGGAGAAAATTACTGTTCTTGCAGCTTTTCCCCTTTTGCAGGGCATTATGTGGAGTTTCAGTTGCTACAATTGCAAGTCAGAATCACTCAGCTGTTTTCAATAAGCATCTAGGGAAACCTGATTTCCATGATTAAATAAATTAATATGATGTACACCAAAAAAGATTCAGAAGAAATGCAACTATGAAAATCCAGGCACAATTTACAGTATTACCAAGCTAAATCTGGACAGCCATGTTGTGATGATGGAGAGACTCAGTGCAAGAGATGGACCTCAGTTTGTTCTGCTGATACCATTAAAATCACTTATTGTCGACACCAAGCATATAATTTTGTGTAATCCCAAATACAATGAGCTTCTTCCTACAAAGAGGTTTTTCTTTAGAAAGAGCTCAGTTTTGTCCTGGCTCCAGCTAAGAGCTGGAGAAAAAGAAGAGGGGGAAAAAAAAGGAAGGAAAAAAAAAATCTGAGCTAGTTTTTCTTTCCAGAGAGTAATAAAATAGAACTAAGATGGAAGAATTATTAGTTCCTACCCTGCTCTACTTGCTGCCTATGTAGAATTGTTCCCTATGGCACATTCTGTAGTGTTTCATCCAGACTTATTTTAAGTGTTCAGCTCAATTTCAGCCATGAAACTGCAGCTAACGAATAATCTCCTTTGGTTTATTTTTATTGCATTCTCAAGTATGCATTAAAATTAGCATAATTGATGGTGTAATTAAAGACGTCAGCACAGCTCTGAATACAGGGTTTGCTGGTTTACATGTGCTCCATGCTGGTTGGATCTTAGAATAGGACCTTTTCCTGAAACCTTTCTGCCAATAAAACATTGGATTATTTTAAAGACACTTTCGATTCCTGAATTATTGTCCAGCAGGTTACAAGATGTTTTAATGGCTTTTAGAGTTTCATAGTCTCCTGCATAATACAATTCAAAACGAAAACCAGGTAAGGATACAATTGAGCCTGGACCATTCCATCTGTCCATTTGTGTATATAACATTGATTCCAGTCATGAAGGTAGAGTCTCCCTATGCTGCTTTTGTAAACATCCATCTGCACCAGTGAAGTAGAAGCCAGTCACCTCACCAAGCACAGCAATTTCCAATTGCCTACACAGGTGTCAAAGCTTGAGCACCTGCCATTTAGAAAACATTTCTCTTTAAGCTGTGGTATTAGCAGGGAAGAAGAAAGGCACAGGCTCAGTGCAGCTCTGAACAGAGTGACAGTCTTCCACTTCCTTTTCATGTATGCCCGGTGTCATTAAGATTCTAGGGACCAGCACTGAAGTTCAGCTTGAGCTGTTAAATGACCAGGAGGAATGAAGTTAATGAAGAACATTCCTACATGCCATACCCATGAGTTTGTGTTCTTCCATTCATGTCCAGACGGACCTGAAGTGACATTGACCTGCTTGAAAGATGGCAGTAGCTACAATAATCTTCCTCACTGATTAATGTTTATTATATTAACAACATAATTAATTTTAGTGCTCATTTTGCAGTAAACTTTCGGAACATGCAAAGTCCATGGTTGAAACTAATTTCATGTATGGGATGTTCTTACACTCTCATCCATTCAGTAAGAGATATTATTGTACTGTCCCTCTGTACTATCCAGCAACACACTGTTGCTGCCCTCAAACTGAGGTACCACATCGGTGAAGCCAAGTGCTAACTCATACCTGTACAATGGAGTGGTAGCATGCTTTTAAACCTTAGCACTTTTTTTGCTGCTAAAGCAATAGTTCCCATTATACCTCCGTACCAGAAATTACACACAGCTGTTAGTCCTAGCTCTGCCAATCTGCTTGATTTCACAAGGCTCAAGGAATAAGTGGATTCTGCAAAAAGTGTTTTAGTGGAATACTGCCTCAAATGTATTTTCTTTTTGATACTCCGCTGAGTACCATATAGCTGTACAATGAATGGTCTGTTCCACATTTATGAACAACCCAGCCTAACATCTCACAGTCATTAGTGAATTCGGTTATAGAAGTTTTCCTCTGTCCTCAGATTAAGTAGAATGCAGATAGCAAAAATGTTAGAATACAGTATGAAAAAAATCTCTTTTTCCTAAAGCTAAGCTAAAGCCAAGGTGGAGCTGGGAGTAACTGCAAGGGCAAAGCGTATGTGTCCTCGGTTTGAAGGGTCATCAGTTATGAAATAAGCTCAGGACTATCCTTCATTTGCTGCACAGCAGAGCTGTAGGATTTCCGTATGCTGGAAGATAACTGCACTACCAGAAGATTTTAATCAGGGGCAATGGACTTGTACACTTGACTTGTGTGAAGCAGAAAGAGAAGTTTTGTGTCTGTAAATGTCTTTATCAGGCCTGAGTTTATGACTCTGCATTCAAAAGTCTTGAAGGACTGACTGGTGTTTCAAAATAGTTTGTGCAGATGTTACAAGTGTATTTTAAAATATAGTACAAGATGTTGATTTCTGATACGTAAACCAAGCAAAAGAATTTATTTGTGCCTGTAATTTGGCACAATTCCATTATCATTTTCCATTTAATTATTTCAAATGGTCCTCTGCTGCTTTTCATCTACCTTACAGATCTTTCTCTCAGCTTCCTTTTCATGAATCCGTTACAAAAGATACTTTACCTGTTTTATACTTCAAAATACCTTTGTTTCAAAGGAAGAAGATAAAAGACGATAAAAAACATCAGAAGCAAGCCTTGATAATGAGGCAGACTTTGAAGCTTTGGTATAAATACAGCACAATGCTTTCTAACAGATTTTTAATTTAAACTCTCACATTAAAACAGAATAATTATTAGAGCCATTGGCAATGCAGGAAGACACACGGCTCAAGTGCATATCTCCAGAATGCCTCCGTGGTATTGCTTACTTCCCTGCTTCTTTTACTTCAATAATATTTCGGATCTATAGTGGTTCTGGCAACTGCCGCTTGTAAAAAGCTTTCTGAAAATGTAATCAGTCTGAACAAAATGGAATTGGTCAAGCAGCACAAGTTCTATCAAGAAGTATACGTTGGAAAAATATGTTGGAGCTACATTTGAATATAGTATACCCTAACAGGTATTTTCTCAAATGTGTAAGTTACAGATTTACTCTGAAGTTCTTAAAGATCATAAAATTTAGTGCAGAAATACTCCCACTAGCATACCTTTATACAAGAGCAAAGCCCCTTCGGGCATCCACGTTCTCACCTGACAGTTAGGAATATAAAGTCTAAATGCGATTTGCTGTCAGTATTTATTAGGAAAACATTACGTCTCTCTTGGTAACAAGAATTAAGAGCGTAGGCCATGGAGGTCGTGAGTTTTTAATACAACTCAAAAGTAATTATAAATTTACTTAAGTTACCTTGGATTACTTTATAATTAAAGCAATAATTAATTTACATGTAAGGTAGCGTTTTCAAATGAATCATGATCACTTGGGTGGTAAAGTCATTTGGCCAACAAAAAGAAATGGAAAACATCACATGAGAAGTATGGGATTGTAATCCACAAGGATCTCATGCTGCGCTGAATTGGGACCTCCCCTATGGTCCGTTAAATTCAGTAAGCCAAATGACTGCATGCTTAAATTTATTCTGAATCAGGGATACTTGAAATACAGTCAAAATGATTAAGAATTAATAAACTATAATACCCAGTTGACTTCTAAGGAGGGTCTTAGCTCTCTGGGAGACTGAGTACTGAGAAGCTAGATCCAATTCCAACAAGTATGGGTACCTGTCAGGTTAGTTCATCATAATTCACTGTACTTCTGTACTAAAAGTCTTGGTTCATTTTAAAATATCAATCCCACTTGTTTCATACTACTTTTCAAAACCACGAATGTGTTTTGAAATAGACATCTTCAAAAAAACTGTATGGCTAACAATTAAATGAGATTTAGGCTTACAAGTGTAGCAATGCCTGTAAGTTTGAGTAGACAAGTATGCAGGCAAATAAATAAAGTTTATTCTGTGTTAAATGAAAATAGGAAGTGTGAAATGAGCTGTATTAAAAGTTAAAGTGAAATATACCCACTTCATCTACAATTTCTTAACAGTTATACGTATAGTCAAACCTCTTAATTCACGTGTGCAATTATAGTTGGCAAAGACTAGTATAAGCCAGTATTCTCTACAGCTATCTTTCCATCTGCAATTCTGGATGTGAAGTAGGAAAAATGCCTGAGAATAATATAAGCAAGTTGGAGGTTACAGCACCGAATAATGGGAATGACAAAATGGAAGAACTGATTGAGTGACAACCGCTGACAAAACCTTGGAAGAAGAAAGGGATGCGGAAGCAAGGAGAAAAGAAAAAGCAAAGTATACCTAATCACTTCCACTATGTATAAACCAATATAGTGCTTAAAAATAACCAACACACTGTCATCTCACACTTCCAAGTGCAACTTCTCAAAGCAGTTTCTAATGCGCATTTCTGACAGCCGTGAATCAAAGAGATCTGCTATTTGGCATGAAAATCTAGAATCCAAGTTGTACACTGCCACATAAATATACCGAAAGGAGTGAGAGTTTGAAGGCAATATGTCAAGTTGTCCACACAGTACTCTACACTGAATATTTTGTCAAAATGTGTGTCGCATGGACAACAGAAAAATAGTTTAGAGGAATATAAATAAGTATAATAAATAATATAATTCATAATAAATAAATATCTAGTGAAATACTTAGGTGTAATTACAGAATCTTTTACCCATTGCTGTGGATTACCTAGTGGTCTAGCACACCTTCAGTGGACACATTTTTCAACTTATTTTTTTAACATCCATAACAGGTCAATGCCCTACCCATCGATTTTACTCTCCCTTCCAGATAAATGAGGCAATGACCCTATTAACTGTTTCCTTGAGCAACTATGTGATGGCACAGCGCTCGCTTTGCAGAACGTGTTACAAATACAGTAATGATATGGTCTGACAAGCTGCTTGACTGCATGTTATTTAATGCTCAAAGGACAACTAAGTGTGCAGTGAAATTTCTGCCTGTGAGACAAACGAGGCAGCGTTGACAATTGTTTCATTCAATGGGCAGATTTCTCAGAGGAGGTTACCTAAATCACCTCTAAGCCAATGGCCCAGCAGCACGGGCAAAGGAGAAAAGGACAGAAGCAGGGAGGACACATGGGATAATGCAGGGACTCGGAGCAGTTTTGAGACAGCCCTGTTCAACAAATTCTGAATTCTAACCTGTTTGAGGGTGCTATTCTGAGGTGCTTCTAAAATGCTTGAGGCACAGGCAGGAAGAGTCAAAAAGCAATTTTCACCACAGCTCTATCAAACTATTCTAAGCTTGGCCTAATGAGGATCGCAGACCCAGCTCATTGCAGGCAACACTGCAGGAAACAGAATTGACAGCATTTTTTATTCAAAATGCCATTACTATTCTTCAGTCAGCTTTCAGGTCAATTTAGGAGAGCTGAAACACCTTCAGCATATCTCCCTTGCAGAAAATTTTGAGACTATTGCTTTACAATGGTCATTTTTCCACCGCATAGCTACAGTCACAATTACACATACATACATGCCCTAGGCAAAGATGAGTTAAATAGCTTGAGGCTGCTGGTACAGAAAGCTGGAAGGAATGAGGCTGGCCTTTAATAGCATCTGCAAGAGCTTCACAGTATTGTCAGGAATAAAAGACATTAAACACCTGGCTGAAAAATACAGAGCCATTACTTGTATCATTTGATTGTTTTAGCTTTTCTTTTGCCATTCTGAGAAAAGTTGTTGGGTGTTTTGTGTTGTTTTTTTTAAAAGAACAACTATGATGATCCTGAAATAAAGTCAACAAAAAGAGGATGGCTAGTAAGTCTGGGACATTTGCCATAAATGAAGCAACAGCTGTGGAATACCCCGGAATTGGTTCCACTTGTTCTTTGATAACTGTGGTTTAGAGAAATCAGAAAGAGCAGAAAATATGGATAACAGAAGAGTGAAGAACTGTTGCTCCCTAGTGCCTAAAAAAGTAATCCCTTTACAAAGAGCAGAGCATTACTCTAAAAGAAAAACCATTAGGTGATCCATGTATCTCTAGCATTTTGCTTTAAGCAATATGATGTGTTTCATGGTATTCTTAACATTTTGCTTCAAGATAAAGTATTTTCAGGAATACTGACCTATACGAAATAAAAACAGCTTCCTGCATTCAGTCATGTTTCAACCATATTGCAAATAATTCATAGATAACAAAAAGTAATAAGGACAACTGTCAGAAGCTACATTGCAATATGTGTTATGTGTTTGCTTTACAATGTTCACCAAGAAGAATGGATTAATTTTAGGTCATATTGCATTTTAATTTATTATTTCTATTATGAATAAATTATTGTGGAATTTTGCTGTATGGACTGCTTTAAGTATATTTTCATTCATGTATCAGAAAGTACAAGTGCAGAAAATAGTAAATTTATCCATTCCTACGGCATTAAGAACATAATCTCCTTGCGACTGTAAGCTGGTTTGTTCTATTTTATTTATTATTTGACATAGTGCTTTGGTTTTGGATTTTGGGTTACCCCATTTGCAGGCAGAAGTTGAACTCAATGTAATTTTAACTGTTCCGGGCTTTTACTGCTGTTGTAGTCAATGCTCTGTTTACTGTCCAAACGATGAAAATTACAATGCATCTTCAAGTAAAATTATGCTTTCTTTCTCAAAGCTGTTTAACTGTTTTTCTAAAATGATCCTATTTTAAACATAATTTATCCTCAGCAGTGTACTTCAAAAGTCCCTTTAAGACATTAACTAATGAATCATTTAGCATTTCATTAAGCTATGCACTTTGTGTATTTCTATACGTTTCAAACCAGGCCTTCCTTAGTTGGCCCCAGTAAACAGGACAGCATCCGTCCTCTTGCTATGCAGAGCCACGTACCAAGACCAGACTGAAATGGACTCCTGCATTTATTTAATACCCTAAGGACTTCACACAACTGCTCTCCCTTTCTAGCGCAGAGGCCTCGCTCTTCAGCTGTTAACCCCGGTGGGCCTTGCTTTGGCCTGCCCGCAGGAGTCAAGTCACGTCTAACGTCTCTGGCCTTCTCCTGAGGAAAAAGGCAGGCAAGAGTCCAAGGAGGACTTTCAAGTCACAAATTTGAGATTACCTACTTAGAGGAGAGAGCTGAACTGTGAAAAGGTCAATGTGCCCGGCCTCCGAAAGAGGGGGAAGAAAGGGAAGAAGTGTCCCAACCTTGGCTACCACAACCTCCCTCTCCACAGAGACCATCTGGACCCCAAGTCAGGACAACACTGGAATGGGCTGGCTCTTAAAAGTGCTCCCCTTAGTAGCTTTACATAGAGGTGTTCACTCGTGTGAGAATTTGAAATGATCTGCTGTACATGAGTGTGACTGCACTGCGCTGGGTTTTCTCACCCATACAAGGAAGCTAAAATACTGGGTAGTGTATTGTTTTTGACCTTGGCAGCATTTGAAATAGTCTCCCGATACTAACAGTGAGTTCTGGTCTATTGTGTCCAGCAATAATGAGCACTACCTTAAAAGAGCACATATCGATTTCGCTGCCAGTTGTCAGCTCTTACTTATTCATTTCACAGCACTACAATAAGATCAACAGTGCTATAGCCATGCCACTCTGATCGGTGAAATATGCACTGCAATATAATACGGTGACATACTTTGCATTTAAGCATTAGCTTAAAAAAATTAAAAAATCCTGATAGTGCAGAAAATTTCTGTCTGTAAGATTGATGGCACTATCAAGTAGGAAAATAATAATTGGTTTTGCTCTGGTTTTATGTGAAAAGCATTATAAGCTTAAAATATTACCCGTGCTATTAATTCAAATTGATTCAGAAATTAAAAAGTATAATAATTTACCTATGTAAAAAGTGAAAATATCAGCAAGATCATTAGAAACTTTAATTTTTACTTTATTAGTTTTTCCATAGTGAATAGTGAATGCATTGATCATATCTATGCACTATGGGTGGGTTTGGCTCCGTGTAATAATAGACCAGTCATTATGAAAATCAAGGAGCATGAACTATCATGAGCATGTTGAAATACTGAAAAAACCCAAACAAACAAACACAAAAGAGCAGTTTTCCACCTTCAGCACTTATATTCTCCCTATAATGCCATTAACCACTGCTCAACTTATATATAGGAACATGCCAGACTATTGATTTTCATAGGATTTTCATAGGATTTTCATTGATTTTCAAGGATTTCAAGGATTCTTTTCATGTATTTAATTTCAAGATAGTAAAATTGTCCGTTATGATACCAAACCATTAACCTTTCCTAAGCAATCCAATATTGCTATCCACAGGGATTCTTGCCAAAACGTGAAAAAATCTTGAAAGAACTGAAAGGATTTGGTGATGACTCCCATGTATTTTTCTAGATATTAGCTTCATGATAAAATCAGCTGAGAGATTACACCTTTGGGTTTGATAGTCTTCAGCAGATTTAGGTTTTCATGAAGTTCCTTGACCACCTTCTGAATCCATATAAACTTTTGCAACACACACATTAAATAGCACAGAACCAGAATCTTTAAGTGTTGGTGAAAAAGGTCTTCCTTTTGCTTGTTTAAAATTTCGTTGCTTGATGTTTTCACGTGTAACTGCCATCATATTGAAAGGAGTTCTCATAGTCTATGAGAGTGCAGAGTTAACCTCGACTCACCTGCTCTGTTACTCACAGTTTTCTAGACAAGTCCTACATTTCCCATTGCTGTCTCCTTCCCAAGCTGCTCTGTATCTTTAGTCTTTGCCCTTTTCCACCCATTCCAGCACTACTGGATTTTTGGGTTTTGATACACATAAGGATAAGATGGTGAGGAAATGCACAACTAAAATATACATGGACGTGAGAAAATAGTTCACTACTGCTATCAGCATCCAGCCTTTCTTCACCTCCAATTATCATCAATCACATTGAAATTGAAGATTGACTTAGTTAAGTGTCAGTAGATTTTTCAGACAAAACTTACAAGGATCTGCTGGCCAATCCACAAGTAAAGACCAGAAGACCACCTAATGCCTCAGAGAGAGTTATTTTTAAAAGAAAGTCCTTTAACTCTGTGATCTAAGGATCACTTTATACCATAGGTAAATACAAAAACTGTGTCTGTTGTCAGACCCTGGATGGCAGCGTGTTCATGAAAAGGCATTTCCATGTGGATGTAATGCCACAAACGGGCGAGATAGAATGCCTTTGCACTGAATTATCCTAAAGTACAGCCAAAGAGTGTTTTGTATCAAATCACTGCCACCTTAAAATGAACATCTGAAGCGGGAAACAAAATGAAAGCAAAACTAGAGAATTAGAAGCATGGGTGCTTATGTTGCCCAAGCTCAGGGAATCCACCTCAGTGACTCACCTTCCCACACCTCAGCCATCCAAGAGACCAAGTCAGAGAACATGGCTCTGAACTGCGACTGGCACAGAGGATGCACAAAGAGCAACTTGGCAGAGACAGGGACAGCGGAGCCGTTATCGCACCCAAAGTGACATCTGAGTGGTAAATTCAGAAAGGCAAGGGTGACAGTGCCCCGGGACAGGCAAGTGGGCTCACTGGAATTAATCAGTCACAGATCAGATCAACAGCGGTGCCTTTTGACACACCAGTCTTTTGTAGGTAGAGCATGTAAAGACCTCTCTCAAACGCAGACCTTTCCTGTGCAAATGCTGAGAGATTAACATCTCCAGAACTGCCAAAAGCACAGACAGAGTAGAAGAAAATGAAGAGTCATGAAGTTATCACACAGATTCATTAACCAACTGATTGGCGCTTTCCTATTGCTGCTGTCATGAAAAAGGACAGGAAGACAGATTCACATTTATCTTAAACACTTCATAGCAGCATTTCTCAGGGAAAGTACATCTTCTCATCTGTGAAAGGTGTCTAGCACTAATGTATTTTGAAGATAGCGAGTGCTAACTGTGGAACAAGTGACTTCTATTGAGTAGAAACTTACTGAGAAAAATTGGCATTTGCCATAGCGTTTTTGTTATTACCATACTTAGTATAATTACAAATGCTAGATGTGTAATCACTGAAGATCTGGGTTTTAAGAAACAGGACCTAAAACCACAGATAAGTCCTTAAAAAAATAAAAGAAAAGAAAAGAGAAAAAGGCAGTTTTGTTTTAAAGTTTTTTAAAAAAATAAATAGTGGCAAAGCAATGTAAGACTAGGAGATGAAATCATACTGTACAACATCTACTTGCTGACAAAAATCATAATCATTAACACAAACTAATTGTATTGGCTTTTTATACCAAAATTAAGGTTACAAATCACTAAGATAAAGGTTAATCAGTAGTGAAGAGTTCCCGAGGCTAAACTCAGTACTCTAAAATATGAGAGTATTGCTACAAAGGTGCAGACCATTAACCAGTAAATCATTCACACTGCGTTTTGGACAACAGCCTTCACATACGCCACGCCTCTGCAGAACATGCTTCAGGAAGGAAGCGTTCCTGGTTTTGCCTTTTTACCTTCATAAAGCTTGAGTTCACTAGACAGAACAGCCTAAAACTCTTTCCAGTAGCACAAACAATGAGATTTTACAACTAGCACCAAAACTGGGGCATTGTTAAAACGTCAGCTACCGAGATACTACAGTTACACTGCTGTCTGTTGGTAGATTTCTTCTCTGTGGGTTGTGAGGATCCACACAGGCACATTAAGAAAACTGGTTATTGATAGAAACTAAGTACCTTGCTGTGTTTTTCCCTGAATAGAAAGTGACATTTAAAATCTAAAAAAAAAGAGAGTACTGTTAGTAATTGTACTTTTTATATGGCAAGATTATTCAGAGCCTCCAATTAACTGCAGGGTTGCATCTTACTGGATGCTGCATGGAAGCATACACAAAGAAATGGCTCTTTTTGAGCAGCTTAAAATCTAAACAGACAGTTGACGCAAAAACATGAAGAAAAGATGGAAAGAGTCTACCACAGACAATTAAATATACACAGAAGCATATGTGAATATACTAAACACATATGGAAAATGCTTCCTAGAATTAACAAACGATGAAAAAGGCTCAATGAGAAACAAAGAGAAATAAAGCTGCGAATCACTGCTCTCCTCCCTGCCACTACCAGCATGCAGTTTGGCTTTGTTTTATCTCCAAGGTAAATGAGTCAGTGTGACAGGAGCAGATGCCACAACTGCTGGCATAGCGGGAACACTTGCTGCAACAAAGGGGAGGAGTAAGCAATGGGATTCAGCAGCAAACAGTACAACAGCAGTTTCTGCAGCAGGCATTACCCCTTTTTCTCCCTTCGGGGCTGCCCCAGAGCCCTTGGTTTTTCTGAGAGCATGAGAGAAACTGCCATAGATAACCTTGACCTGTGGGGCCACAGCTTACTCTTCTTGCGAGCCCCCAAGTGCAATACAGCAGTAAGAGCAGCACCTCAGGTTACAAGTAAGCAGCCTGATGTACAGTGCTGCTGCACAAAGTTCACTTTTCATCTGTTAGAGACTTTCAGTAATAAATGATGTGCTTCAAGAGGGTCAAGGAAAGTTCTCTTTGCAAAGCCCAAGAAACACCTTGACTGTTGTCATGACGTTTTTCCGCATTCATCTCCATTCTGCGTTGTGTCCCCATTAACAAGTTCACGTACCTTAACAAAACTGCTAGAAACTGAATGTATTTTTCATATCTCTAAAAAGATTAAAAGTAATTATAAGGCATGTTGGCATATGGCTGCAGTTCTAGTAATCTCTTGCTTTATCTCTTCGCCTGCAGTTCTGTAGCATGACTGGCACCAGCAGCGCATGGAGTCTGGTGTGAACCCGACATCAATGTTTTCCAGTAGTTAATCTGTGACTGTGACCGATTTCTCCCAACAGAAGCCTATTCTAGCACCAGTAAGACTATCCCTGAAGCTAATGTAAAGTTAGTCTGGCCCAGCTTTACACCTCAGGATGCCCTCAACACCACTGCTGACCGTTGTCTTCACACTTAATTTTTTTCCACGTTCAGCATCATTGTGGCTTATAAACCTGTCATATTTTAACACAACTACGTATTCTTCACACCTGCAGCAAAGATAATTACTTCAAAAAGCACAGGTTAAGACCCATGTCTCTCTGAAGTAAGATACTATATCCTAAATCAATTCAAGCAATACTCTGTGAAATAAATTTATATGAAAGTTTGTCAGTTGTGTGATTCAAGCTGTAGATTCTTAATAGAGAAGAACTGAAACTCTTTATGAGACACAGGCAGAGATTTTGAATGGTGTGAGAAGAGATGACAGGTATAAAGAGTCATTTCTATTCCTTCAGCCTTCTAAAATCCCGTGTTTTTCTGGCAGTGAACGCGGTAGAGGTATATATCTCCTAATCAATCTGTTACAGCGCTTAGTTTTTCTACATGGTACAGTCATTCTCCGTGTAATATAGCCATTCTCTACATTATGCTATAAAAAAGTACAGTTTTCAAGCTTCAAGGAAGAACAATGGAATTTGAATTTTTGAATGAATATCTTAGAATATTACTTCCAAAATCCCATGTTCCCCTTACTTGCTACCTCTTAAGTGTACAAGCTGCCAGCAAAATAAAGTATATCGTGGCAATAATTATATTTTGAGAACACAGGAGATTCGGGCTTCTTTTTGGTTCTGTATCAGTCTTTGATTCTGCTGTAGAGATACATTATTTTCTGAGGACAATGAACAAGGTTACTTTCCACAGAAACAGGAGTTGTCTTCTTATCACTGGGACTGACTGGCTTAGAAAGGATAATTCCTGCTCTGGCTTCCGTTTTCAGAAGAACACGAGTGCAGTCAACATAAGAACAATTTTTATAAAAACAAAATGAGACATCATTCTGGAATAAGACTATTTCTTGTAAAAAAAAGTTACTTCGTGATCACCTTTAATCACACACTCTAAAAGAAAACATCACTCTAAAAGAAAACATCCTTGCCGCTCACAATTGCCTAAGCGCTATCCATTGATTAAGTACAACCAATAATCCAGCAGCAAAATCAGAGATAAACAAGTCTTGATACTGAAGGTGAAGAAAATATAATCCAGGGAAAAATCAAGTTGGGAGGAGGAAAGAAAATGAAAAGTTCTCTATGTGGGCATGGTGGTTCTAATTCCCTCCCAGCAATACTACTCTGTGACAGTAAAACCACAATTTAAGCCTACAATTATCATTTGACAGTATTTGAGAAACTTCAGCTATTATCTGTTCTCAGAGCTACTCCAGTACCCTCAGGCACTGTAGAATAAAAGGATAAATTTATGTTGCTGTCTCTGGGATGTACGCAGACAGGGGGATCAGAGAGAGACGCTCTCTGCCACAAGTATTCCACAAGTGGAAGAATAAAAGAGTTCTCCCAAGGTTACTGAGCTTACATTGATGTGGATGCCAAAGTGAAGCCTTGGGAAAGAATGAGATAATCTTACAATATAACATAAGAGATTTGTTTTTTGGGGCTCACTGACCTGTCAGCACTCCTGTGCGTCTTTTCTCACCCCAGCAGCACAGCCCTCCTGCAGGAAATGGTCTATCAGCTGTGGAATGGAAGGGCTCTCCTAAGCTGGGAGAGTCTCCTGGCGAGGTGGCTACTTCCAACCCACAGCACCTTTGGATGTGGAGCAACTGTGGAAACACTGGAAATGGCTACAATAAGATCACACATCTGAGGTGGCAAAACAGCCTGTAGAGACCAGGTTTCAGGCTGCAAGTTCTTCAGGCTGAGTTTAAAGATAGCCTTAAACATATCAGTGTGTGATTTCAGGCTTCCTGCAATGTAGTGACAGCACTGGACACTTCTCAGGAACAGGCTAATATGCACTTCTAGCTATATAATATTTAGCTCTACTACAAACTTTGTAGTGGAAATTAAAACTTACATGGCTTTACTCTGTAGCAATTCTTTTCAGCCTTAATGAATATTTAAAAGGGTTGATTTGTCGTGTTTGTGTTGGTCTTGCTTTTACTAGTAGTCCCCCGCCCCTTACCCTGTTCAAGCTCCATGCATTTTCTCTTTCCATCCTAGTTTTTCTGTTGCGCTTGTCACTCACAGCTTTCAGCCTTGCACTTTTCTTCCCAACCTGCTCTCCCCTGCGGTACTGAATGGACTTTTCAGACAAAGCTTTTTCCCCCCCTGCTCTGTGCCCACTGATTTCATGCACCAGAGAAGGGACACTGTTTTCCAAAGTACCAGTTCAGCTCAACAAGGGGAAAGTGGCTAAAACCAAGAGCAGCAAAAAATTAGTGTCAGTTCATGATGAGGAAAAAAACAACCAACCAAAAACCCAAAACCACTCGAAAAAACCCCAAACAAATAAAACCCAACAACAACAAACAGATCATCCAACTCCTACAAAACTAAAAATGCAGATCAGGAGACGAGAGGTGGCAGTTTCATGGGAGTCTATTAATATATTAAGGCAAATTCTCAAGTAAGGAGCTGTTTACATGACAGGAGCTGAAGCCTGTCTTGGCTTTATTTGTGATTAACATGTGGCCCACTTGTATGTAAGCCATGGGATTTGGGAAAATCAGATTAAAAGTAGATTAGCACACAACATTTTAGCTGAGCAGATATCCAGGAAGATATTTGCAGGATACGTCCTTACAGACAGAATAAAAAGAGAATATGTCAGTGAGCATGAACTGTGTTATCAGTGCCATTACAACACTGCAGATCTTTCCAGTCTGACATCACTGTTCTAGCAGTTCATGATTTATGCTGATTTCTCCCATTTTCATTACAGTCCAAGTAAAGAGAGAGACTGAACCACACACAAACACAGTAGTATCTGAATTATAGAACTAATTTCAATATTGGCCTTTCCTTTTAAATACTTACAAGATCTGGAAGTGGTTGCACTTGAGGGTAGCTGACTTCAATCACTGGTAGGCAGGTTAGATTTTCCCCTTTAAGACAAGAGGATTTCTCCAGCTCAAAGGTCGGGTAGGTTTTCTTTTTGTCCACCATTACAAACAGATCCAGAATATCATACTTTTGAGAGCCAGACACATTTATTTCCATCTTAAATATATTTATATCATCCTTTAACTTACTGTTAAGCTCTTGTAAATATATCTGGTTGGACTAAACATGACAAAGTCTCTTAGTTTCTCCTCTTAGGAAAGACTTCTCCTTCTCCTGAACATCCTAGTTACCTTTATTTCCACCTGTTCCAGTTTGGATTCACTTTCATTAAAAGCAGGCAGAGAGAACTATTAAAAATATCCTAGACCATGGTTTCTGCAGGACCTAGTGCAGGTATTTCTTATTTCCTTTGCTAATGCAAGTATCACATCCAGCTCAGCCTGAGATAGTATTTGCCCTTTTCATTGACGTGTTGCATTGGTGGCTTGCAATCATCCTGTGACTTTCTCCTCCTCTGTCATTTCCAATTAATGAGCTCCTAGCTTATAACAGAAATGTATTGTTTTTGTGCATGATCTTGCACTTTGTCCTATTGAATTTCATTCACCTGCTATTACTGTAGTCCTCAAGGTCATTTTATTCTTCCTTTATGGTATTCTAAATTCCCCATGTGACAGAGCCCACAAACTTTGTGGGCATCAGAAAAATTTCTGTTGCTAATTTCTTTTCTTGCAAGGGAATTACTTAATTTTTTAAACATGATGTACCAGCAGCAGACCTACATGTAGCCCCACTACATTCCTCTTGGAGTAATCCCAGCCCATCTTCAGCAGATTGCAGTAATGGGTATCATTCGCTTTGAAGCACTTGAAGTGATATTCAGTAACACGTTGGTCTTTCTCTTTGAAAAGCTACCGGAGTTCTCACAAACATCTGGGCATTTTATTTCCCCAAGTTATCAGATGATTTATATCTTTCATGTTGCTGATGATCTCCATACACGGTATCATCTAAACCAAAGTAATCATACTTAACACTTTGCAGCAGCGCACTTGTGAGCTGCAGAGCTGACACAACGCAGCCACACGCAGTATGCAGTGTGAACTCTTGCTTGGAGGTGCAGCCAGGTATGATTTGACTGCAACAAATTCACTGGATACAGAGCAGCTTCTTCATTTATCATAAAGAAGTTACCCCAGTGAAAACTGTTTACCTCTAAAGACAACTCTAACTCCTACCAATGCCACTTGAAACCTCCTCTTAACTAAGATTAGAGAATAGCGCGTGGTTATCCTAGCTCCAGGACACTGGAAAACTGCAATATAAATTGAGTTATGAACAAAACAGTGCTAACCCCATGAAAATGAAGTGAAGCCTTGGCCTATTCTTGATGATGAATCTTTTTGTGTTACAAAGAAATATATTTTCTAGGGTTTTTTTTCCTCTTGCTTTTGAGTTTTCCATCTCAAAGGCTTGAGTGATGACCTGTCTTGAGAATAACCATTTTCATTGTGTTTTACAGGACAGCTTGGAAATATTTAGAAAGTGGAGTGAAGAGTGGAGAAGGGTCCTTTTACTCCTTAACTGGGAGATCAAAAGCGCAGAAACTACTTGTGACTTTTGACCTCAGGTTTATTTAAGCAGCTGTAAAACAGTGGTTTGAAATTCAGGAGTCCATTTCTATCCTGCAGGAAAATGTTAGAGAAACACTCTTT
>NW_010205434.1:24317-43253 GCF_000695765.1 Mesitornis unicolor
ACAGTACAAAAATAATGAATGTGGCAGCAGGTATTGCTAATGCGCTGCATGGCAATAAAACAGCACCCCATGAGAATCATTTCTCCTTGTCTCTTCGGCCTGTCAGCATCCTTCTTCCTGTAGAAACACACATGGAGGACACACATTTTACCATGGGCTTCGGTGTCCCCTTCAATGCTCATTCTGACCACATGTCATTTTGGGAGGACAGGGAACACACCTACACTGATCTTCCCCTGTAAACTGCAGTGCAGATTCACCCAGTGGACAAATGTGCAAAAATATGAGGTACACACCATGCAGACCAATTCTTAACACCTTTTTTCCTAGAACATTTCAGAAACCTTTAAGAATCTCGGTTCCTCAACACGTGGCGTTCATTGGGCTCTGTTCTTGTATACAGTGTTACTGCTCAAAATGTAAATGTAGCTTCAAAACATTTCAAAATAATTATGCAAACTTCATGAACTTCAAGTGAGAGTGTAATTAACTGATAGCAAAGCGGGAGCACTGGACCTCTTCCAAGAGCCTCCCGGAGGATTCACCTGAGTAACAGCAAAACTCTTCCAGTGTCACAACAAACTCCAGACATGCTGGTTCCAAAGACTGTAATGTGAACACAGATTCTGAAAATTTAAAAGCACAGTCTTTCTTATAATTTTTAAATTTTTCCTTGGTTCTGCTACATTTTTCATACACATAATTGGAAGAATTGCCTTCAAACAATTTTTATGAGATGTAGAAAAACCTCATTTTTATTTCTCTATAATACATAATACTATGTATTTATTTTTTAAATAATTAAATATCGCTGCTCCCTGTCGAATTGTCTAATACAACTTTAGAGAGGAAAGCCACACATGAAGAAAGACTATTCAGACTTACTGCAGAAAGAGAAAAACCCTCGGAGTGCATATCCTATTGTAAATCTCTTAAAAGTTGCCAAGAGTCACAGCTGTACAAAATGTTTAATGTCTTAAGCTACTCGAGCTCTTTGCTGTCAGCTCATTCTGTAGGACAGCTGTTTTTAAGCAGTTGCTCGATGAAAAAAAAATATAAAAAAGATGGAAAAAAAAACCCCAAACACAGGCATAAATGACAAGGACCTGGTACTCTTTACTCAGCAATCAGCGAAAGGAGTATTTGCAATGAACACCTCTATCATTGCCTGTGCCCTAAAAGGTGCTGTTCTTTCTTTTTCTCACAAGGGCATCTTGGCACCTGCTTTTTTCTTAACTTTAAAAGTTTTGTTTCAAGTGTATAGTTGATCAAATGTCAATACAAACTGAGACTTCTCTACAAAACCCAATTTGCAATAAAAGCATTGACTGGTAATCTCTTGTGTTAGACACAAGAAGACCTTGCAGGATGAGCCACTGTATACCAAGGCTAGAAGTACACAAACTATAAGTGAAAAATAAAGTGCTTTTGCTATTTCAGACATATACTGGCTTTGCTTTGACCCTTTTAATAATAAATTATATATAGAATGAAATTCTGAAGGTAACTACTTATAATTTTTTCATGTATTTTTTTAGTTAAGCACTCAATGAATGGAGTGTACAAAACAAGAAAAAAACAAAACCGAAACAAAACATAAAAACAACAAACAGCAAAACAGAATATGCTTAGAATTTTGGAAGCACTTATACCGATGTCTCTCAAACTCATTCTTTGGCCAGGTTTTCAACATTCAAATGTGGTTTCTCTCCCTCTCTCATCAGCTTGGCTCAGTCCCATTCACTGCTCTTTACCTCCTCACATCCTAACGAGCACCCCTGAGAAAGCCAGGTTGCATCACTAGCCCCATTACCAGCCAAAGTGCCAGACTTCCATACACACTCACTTTGCTTGGAACCAGATTGCCGTGTGGAGCAGGATTGCGGATAAACAGATAAAGATAGGACAGGGCACTGGTTTATGTGCCAAGCAACATGGGAAGGCCTTCTGTGGTATGGTCAAGGGTGCAGACACCCCAATCCCTTCTGCATGAATTGGGAAATTCCAACATCATACAAAGTTGTTATGGCAGTGATGTAGCCACTAATGAGAACCTCACAGGAGGTTCCACTGAAATTTGAGAAGAAACTTCTTCTCAGTGAGGGTGACAGAGCCCTGGCCCAGGCTGCCCAGAGAGGTTGTGGAGTCTCCTTCTCTGCAGACATTCAAAACCCGCCTGGACGCCTTCCTGTGTAACCTCATCTGGGTGTTCCTGCTCCGGCAGGGGGATTGGACTGGATGAGCTTTGGAGGTCCCTTCCAATCCCTAACGTTCTGTGTGATTCTGTGTGATTCTGTGAGAAGTAGAAATTGAGTGTCAGAGAAGTCATCACACTCTCCCAGGACAGCAGTTTGCCACCAAAAGCAACTTCTGCAAGTAAACTGACAATAACTGCACTGGATCTACATCAACCACTGGACGTTCCCATGTATTGAGATGATGTTACTCAAGGACATGGCATGCAGAGATATCATTCTCACATGGCTGTTATTTATTGCTTACCTCCCACCTTTCATTGGTCTCTGTACAGCCTGGAGAAAGTGTCAGTCTCTTTTTGAAGTCCATAAATTCTAAACACAATGTGTGTTTCAAGGGCCATTTGTGGTGAAGAGTACAAATAAGTATCTTTTAAATGGTGTCCTAACATCTAAATCTAGAGAGACTTCAGTGCCTTATGAATCTAGACAAATCCGACAGCTGCCAGGATGCCCTGGACATTACGCTCCGCCAGGAAAGAAACACAACCCTGGCATGGTTGGGGATAGGATCCATGTCTGGGGATAGGATGGGAAGATGGACAAGAGTTAGGGATATTTGATGTTGAGGCTATCTTATAAGTAGCTCTTCAGAAATCTTGACTAAATCTTTGGGCAATTTTCCTGGATGACAGGGAGAAAGATTCAAGTGTAGCCGTTGTGTAAGGCTACAGAGGCACCCAATGGAGAATACTGGGTCTGAACTCCAACAGAGCCAACAATTCGGCTCCAAACTGTTGACCTCTGGTTTCTGTTGCAATAAAATCTCACTGAGCTGCTTAGGTTTCGTGTCAGTGCAACGTTTAATTCCTGTCATTCTGCCTGAGTTATGCTCACTTATGAAAAATGTTGATCCTAGATAATAAGTTGATATTAATATACCAAAGAACAATTAATTTCCAATATTTGAGTACTTAAAAGTCACAATGAATTTGAAAGTTAGGTTCAGATGTCCTTACCCATATATGCTGAGTAGTGTCTGTTCTCTCTAGTTTCTAGGTCTACTGACAAAGTATTAATAAACCAAATTAGTTTCTCCTATGCAAGCAGTTTTGCTGTTTTAGTTTCTTATCCTGTTATTCTTTTTTTACTAGCAAGAGAAAACAGAAGCCTGTCATTCATTCCTGCAGACCGAGATCTCATTATGTTATGCAGTGGTTTGTAGGCAGGTGTTTTGTGGGCAAATATAAATAAAGACATAGCCACTCCGGAACACGGGGGTATGCCTCACATTCAACAGAACACTAACGTCCATAGCTTGATGGATATATTTTATGCTAGGAAAACTGATTTCATTTAAATAGCTGTCATTTTAACACGGAAAATCGCAAAATAAAGACGTTTACTAGAAGAACAGTTGTTTTACCTTAACTGCTTCTCTTTAATGATGTTTATCTTCTCTGAGAGATTTGCATCAGTTTGATTGACACTCAAGTGAGGAACAGACGCAGAAGGAAAATACACCCAACAGCATGGCCACTTCACAAAAATAATTTCTTTCTCCGAATTTCACTTGCTTACTTTTGCTTCCTTCCTGGTGACTTCAAATTGCTGTACATCTCACTGGGCAGGGTGCTGAACAGAGTGATCAGCCCTCTCTCCACCCGCTGCACCCTCAACAATAAGTTGGTTTATCCAAAGAGGTACTTCAGAGCGACATTTATTGTATCAAACTAATGCACTATAATAGAATAAAAAATGCTCTTGCATCTCTCCGCCTCCCCTGCAGCTCTCCAATAGGGAAGCTTAATCCTGACAAATTTTACCAGCCCTGGAAAAAGCCATCAACTTTGACACTGCCCAGTTGCTTAAAATACATATAAAGATAAGAGCTTTGGAAGTGTGCAAAGGGTGATTAACGTTTTCATAAAACACATACTAAAAGCTAACAAGGTTTGTGTTTTCAGTTGTTTGTTTTTTTTAAGCCCCATATGGTACAAATACTTGTGTGATATTTCCTTTGTATTTGGAAAATTAGGATCATTTTCTGTTTTAGGTAAGATTCAGACTAAGGACTTAGTGTAAGCCGGTGTGCTGGGGCTTTTTATTATTCTAAATTACTCAGATTACATAGTTAACTTTTGAGGGCTTTTTTTTTCCTGCCAACATTGTATGGAGGGTTCATTAGTTACTGACCTAAATCCATCTCCCTTCATTTCACTGTAGCATGACAGATTTTGTGATGGCTCTAATCAGCCTTAGTGGAGCTGCCCACCCCAATTCCATTAACAAAAAGCCAGCGCATGCACACTTGCACCCTGAGCTACCGACGATTTCTGGATCAAGCAAGCAAAGCCCACAGAGATGAAACAGCTGTGTACTTTAAAAGAAAGAATATTATCTAGCTTATTTCTTCCTTTTTTTTTTTTCTGGCCACTGAAAAGTAAAACGATGAATAAGAAATACAACATTAAATAAACCTGGAACTTTAGGTAAATTTATTGAAGTAGCACCTGTTCAGCTTCCAGTTTATTTTCTGAGTCTCTCACACATTCCGTTTTGCTTTCAGTTTTGAACTCTGAACAAGGCTGAGGATAATGAGAAGGCCAAAACATCCCAAGATATTTTCTTTTCCAATCCTGCTTATCCTAAGAACGACCTATATCAGAAAAACTTCCTTGTGCTAAACATTGCTACCAGGAGTGACTGAATTAGACCAGGGATGAATTTCTATCCAAAGGTATAATTTCATCTAGAAAAATAATTAAAAATAGACAAGTCTTTTAAAATACTTATTTAAAGAATAGTATTGCATAAGACGTCTTTAAAAAATCAGCAATAAAGTTTCAGGGGAAAAACTAACAACAAAATCCCCACATTTTGTCTAAAGTGTAGCCTTATCAGTATTACAAAGCCAGCTCCAACATCATAGCCTTTCCACGTAGCATCAAAAGGCACTAACAGAGAAGTTCACAGAATCACAGAATCACTCGGTTGGAAAAGCCCTCTGAGATCATCACGCCCAACCGCTCCTGTCTACCCCCTAAACCATATCCCTAAGTACCTCATCTACCCGCTCTTTAAACACATCCAGGGATGGTGACTCCACCACCTCCCTGGGCAGCCTGTGCCAGCTTCTGACGACCCTCTCAGTAAAGAACTTCCTCCTTAGCTCTAACCTGAACCTCCCTTGGCACAGCTTGGTGCCGTTTCCCCTTGTTCTATCCCCCATCACCTGGGAGAAGAGCCCAGCACCCACCTCTCTCCAAGCTCCCTTGAGGCAGTTGGAGGTGGTGATGAGGTCTCCCCTCAGCCTTCTCTTCTCCAGGCTAAACAAGCCCAGTTCCCTCAGCTGCTCCTCATCAGGCTTGTTCTCCAGAGCCCTCCCCATCCTTGTGGCTCTTCTCTGAACACGCTCCAGAATCTCAACATCCTTCTTCTAGTGAGGGGCCCAGAACTGAACACAGCACTCGAGGTGCGGCCTCACCAGTGCCGAGTACAGGGGGATAATAAAAAAAAAAAAAGTTACCTAATGAGTCCCTAGCTGCTAAAAAAGTCTAGGACAGATAAAGAAGCTATATCACATGAAGAACAGTCAGAGCAAATACCCACCTCAGAATTTGCTGTTGCTGCTACTTCAGCTAACAGACAGTTTGTTAGAGCCTTAATGGTCCAGTAACCAACCCAGCAGCTAATTGCTAGTAATGATTGGTTTCTTAGGGATTATTGCCTAAATAAATCTCAGAAGTTCTGTGCTGTTAAGTAACTTACTATTTTCTTAATGTTGGCAGTGAAGTCCAATGATAGCCACGTTAGTTAATGTTAGTGAGCCCTACCATTAATCCTGACCCTGAGTTCAACCATTCATTCTAATCTCTGGCATACGTAGAAAGCAAAGTACAAAAAATCCCTGATTTTCAGAGATGAACACTTGGAGACAATGTTACCAAATATTTTGACAGTGGAATATCTAATCACATACTCTCATTGATGATCACAATAGAAAGAAGACATGACCACGTCTGTGCAGTATCATCGTGCAGCCCTTGCCCCTCAAAAGCATACTGTGAGGTTGTTTGGAAACTCTCATGTATAAATTTGCAGAGTCATCATACATTACTGGGACTGCGTGCTTAATGTTTTGCTTCCAAACACCTAGGAGCTTATTAAAATTAACTAAAGCTAGATCAAAAGCTAATGGCCACTCTGGGGACCCATAATAATACAGAATTACATCAACACCTAAGATTTCATACGTTGCATTCTGATAGTCCTTATACATACACATACACTTCAACATACACTTCGGTCAGGCTGATTTCTTGATGACAAAGAACAGTACTGCAGTAAATTGTTAGAAAGCACTGAAAATAATCAATTACTTGTACTTTTACCAAGGGACCTTTTCTTTCATACATCAAGAGATAAGACCCTTGCAACAAATCCAAGGCGTCCTCAACTCATTTCCAGTGGCGCCAGGAGACCCAGATTTCCACCACATGGGTGCTGAAAGGAGCATCACCGAGCAGGTCTGGGAACCAGTAGAGAGGTAGGGAACCTCAGTCAAAGCCACCAACATAAAGGGATACGCATCCGTTGCAACGTGACAAAAAAAGGGACGTCAGCTATTAATTCCTCTTGTGAGGTAAGTCCGGTTTTCGATCTAAAAAAAACCCCAAACCTTAGCGTAACTGATGCACCATTTCTGCTAAGAAATCATGAGGCTTATGGGACAACAAGTCAAATCTACACTTATAGATACATGGACACCATAGGTTTGCTAGCAGTGACCCTTGAGCTCCTGAGGGGTCTCATTAAAGGTAACAGGATTCCCCAGTGGGACAGGGCCATCCCGCAGACCCCACTAAGCTCCCTGCAGTAAAGGCAGTCTCTCCTAGGGTAGAGCTGAAGCACAAATAGATTTCTGCTACCTGTTCTATAAATGAAAAATGATTTTTAGTCATGAAGAAAATGATGTTTGTTCAGTAAGCTTTTAGTGGGGTGAGCAACAGGTAACATGCCAAGAAAAAATATTAAAGTCAAATTCATGAACTAAAGTAACAAAAAAGCAGATCTATGATGATAATATAATAATATGGAAAAACTCAAATCCGCAATATGTTTTCATATAGGCAGCTGCTAATGCCTGTGTTTACATGTGAGTAAACTGAGGCACAGAAAGGCAGTGACCTGCAAGTGACACCAAGCTAAGAAACCTGTGTACAGGTTTCCCAATGCACAGTTCTCTGATTACTCCTTTCTCTCTGAGGCACCTACAAAGTGTGACAGTGGATTAATAAATAACAAACCCTGAAGTGAAAGCCAGAATCTAAGGCCTGAGCCAATTCATAATTATTTTTGAGAATGTTGGAGGATTTTACATATTCCTGGGGTGAGCATTTGGACTGGGGGTTTAAAAAAACAGACCAAAAAAACCCCCAAAACAAAACCAACCCCACCAGCCAACTGTACTGTGCCTTAAACTTCTCTGAAACCTGAATTTTAGGAGAGTTTCTAGAGAAATATAATAATATTTCAATAAGTGTTGAACTTACTACTCTCACTACCCCCTTCTTTTCTTTAAGGTTATAATTTACTTCAGTCTTACATCAAATGTATACCTGTTTAAAAAACAAAAGGACATGGGTATCATTTTATTCATCACATATTTCATGTACCAAGAGAAATAAGAGGAGCCAAGATATCCCTTTCCCATTCCGGTTTTCTTCCTATCTTTGTTGCTAATTGAATTGGTACTTTCTAAGTGCGAATCCTCTGAAGCGTTCAATTTCTCAGAGCAGATGAAACCGAGGGTAAAACTCTTCTCTCCTGCTGCCAGGTCCCCTAGCCAACCGTGGGCACTAACTAGCTCTCACCTCTATTTCACAGCTATAATTTTCAAAGCTATTTCTTTTTTACCTCCTTAGGTTTTATTACTATCAGATATACTTATCATTTCCCAAGAATTGTTTTTTTCATTATACTCATCAGAAAAAAGACCATGGATTTAGACATCTTCAATAGTTTTTCCTACAGATAAAAGTCACAAGATACCTTTAAACAATATATATGGAGCTATTTCTGCATAGAGCAATTACATACAAGAAAAGGTTGTGTGGCTGCAGTCATCGGAGAGAGCTTTAATATTAGCAGCATTTATTTTTTGGTTGCAGCAGTGATGCCTAAGCCCTGACTGTTTTGAACACTTTTTTCAGGTTTTCTTGCAAGCAACTGAATCTTTAGGCATAGAATACTTGCTTACACCACTGCTTGCACTTTAAAAATATATACCTATTTTAACCCTTAGGAACTCACTGTTGCTGATCTGATTTGCAGCAGAGAACGTTAAAGCTTGTAAAAGTTTGCCTTGGCGTCTCATACTGCTGAGAAGACGGCAACTTAAATGGATCAAACAGTGGAAGTTTGAGAGTCTCACAGACATCACGGTGACCTTCGCAGGATTGACTCCTAAGCTCTGGACTTCCTTCTTCGTTGCACACAAATGCTACCCCTGCTTTTATTAAACTTAAGTGGTATTACTGTCACGCTACAGATGTCATCTAACAGTTCATCCATCTGAATGAACACATGCACAATGTACTAGGAATAAACCACTGCACAACAGGATCACTAAGCCCAATTACAGATTTCTCCACCCCATTTTCCCCTGTCCTTCTGTAGCACTAAGGCAAATAAAATGAGCATATGTGACCTAGGGCTCCATCACACCCCAGCCCTCCAACATGGCAAGAGATGCTTGCATTCCCACAGGCTCTCACTAGGCAATACTGTAAAGCAAATATTGTAAGCAGCTCACTACAATTATTATACTAATTATTTGTTAGCAGGAATATTAATCTGCCACGTAAGACATGGCTGCCTCGGGAAAGTTTAGAAAAGTCTTGATAAAATATGCATAAGCAACTATGAAAATATAGTAGATAGCTGTCAAAATAACTTTGAATACACTAAAGCATATTTGCTTACTTCCCAGCACACAAAGGATTTATGGTAATAAGTTTTGAAAAGTAATACAGCCTTGTTGCTAAAAATGCAGAGCAGCTGCTTCAGTTATTATAAAATGGCTAACTTTTCCTCATTTGTGACATGGTTTTGTAGAGGGGTAACAGCTGCGCTTTCCCCCAGCTGCATCCCGACGCTAAACGCACACCTCCAAGCAGCCAGAGGAAAGTATAGATTGCTTTACTTTACAGCACTAAGTATCAGTGTCTTTCCAAGAAACACCCTGAAGGTCATTGGCAATTACAGCTCCCCAAGGTCTCTTTCACTTGGGGAGCGGTAGCCAGCAGACACAAGGTCTCCAGAAGTCAGCCACCATAGAGTAACATAGCAAGCAGACACTGAGCTGCACAAATTAAAGAGGATGTTGAAAGGGCTTCCTACCTGGTACAAGTTGCTACTCCCCCTCACAGCCTGGAACCCTAGGTGCTGGCTCTTCTCCTTAATTGCTGAGGTAACACGGAATTCTCTAGTAAGAAGTGAGGGGAAAAAAAATAAAAAAGGAAAAAAATATAAGAAAAAAAGAAAGAAAGGTTCTATTGGCTGCTGCCTCCTTCTTAAAAAGGTTACTTCAAATGCCTCTCTCGCTCCCTATTTATTTTCTCTCCTTCCCAGAAGAGCAGTTTAGAGGGAGAGTAACGGAGTGTTTATCCTGGCTCTGAGGATGCACGCTTGTGCGATAACTGCCTGCTCCCTGCAGTATAGCCGGCATGATGTGATGTGCATACTAAAGCAGTTTGCATTAGGCAGGGTTTAGCAGAGCCAGCTTCCCAGTCTCCACCTTCTATATCGCAGAACGAGCTTGCTGCTTTGAAAACAGTGGGGCTGTAATGACAAGACGATAGGGCTCTGCTTATAGGATAAATGCATTTTCTTTGAAGATAGCATTTAAGGGTAAGGTTATATTTATAGATCACCTCACCTGCAGAAACACAGAAGCAGCTATAAGTGAAAACACAAGAGTCATACAAATGTGCAAAAATTCCCTAATATTTGCTGTCATATGACAGATGATACTCAAAGCAAGAACTAATGAGACATCCCCAGTTAGGAAACATTTATCTGCTGCCATCTATCAAACAAGCAAAGGCGTAAATAAATAAATAAAGCCCTGAAGAACACAGAGGCTTAAATGTCTACAGGTTGAAAGATGAATGCGTGGTATTTATACACTATAGTCATAACTGAACAACGGCTAAATTAGGAACAAGAATTAGCTCTAAAGTACTACATTTATCATAAATCTGAATAAATATTAGAGAAGGGCTCAAGCTGTAAAGCCCCAATTTGGATTTTCAACACTCCACAGCTCAGAAGTGCTTGAATCTGGGGACTTGGCTCTGGCCTATCTGTCTGCGTTAGCTGCACACGCACACACTCACGGAAGTACACAAAATAAATACAGGATGATATAAAAAAAAACCATTTCTTGCTCAGGTGTCAGGGTACAATAATATGTGCTTGTCTGTGAGCTGCTCATTTCTGTTTGTTTGTTTTTAAAATCAATGATTCAGTTCTTAGTTATAAAGCATTAAAAAAATTGCTCATTTCCTGACTGTCAGGGAGGAGCTCAAGACAGATCAAAGCTTTTGGGTCCAATTTTTCCCTTAAAGACAGGGTGGTAGCTAAATGCTTATATGGGTTTGCAGTACTGATTATTTATGCAAATAAACTTTATTATTTAGCATGGTCAGAACATGCTTCTTCCCTGCATTTTGTTTTTATTTTACAGGTTTGCTGAAAGGTTCAGAGGTTCAGCCAATACCACTCTGTTTCCATAGGCAGGTGATGTTGCTGCCCACTTCCCAATAGCTTTCCAGTAAGCACATACCCAGTTAATAAAGAGAATAGATGAGAAAACTTTCAAAAACACCGTGTAGAATTATGTCTAAAGTTCCTTTAAAGGATATCTAGATAGATAGATTTCTAATATACCTATGCATTTTGCTTTTTCTTAAATGCAAGCAGTGACTACATGGTCAAAAGTCCAGCTTCCTGCTCTAGTAGACCTGGAAGACATTGGCTGATATGTCCATATTCTCTTGTGGAAAAAGATGCTCAAAATTTAACTCCTGTTTATAACCCCTGTACTGGTCATCACCTGCTGATTTGCCTCACTCCAGTACGTACCCGCCTGTTTAAACAAGAAGAATAGCCTATGGGGCCAATCTGAAATCTGATTTGAATTCCTCGCTTCTCTGAGGAAAACTGTAGGCAAACTATCAAATTTAGCCTCCACTGTGGTCCCTCAATTGTGATATAATTGAACAAAGCCCAGGAGTCTTGTAAGAACAGAAAAATATGTTCATTCACGATCCTAAGATGTTTAGGTATAGCAATGGTGAAAAGTATATGGGAAAACAAGGTAGAAAGGATTTCTATGCATTCATAAGACACTAGGAAAAAAACAAACAAAAATCAAACTCCTTCACTACAAGAACAAGCTTAATCTGGGGTAGAAAGAAAAAAAAATGCACTCCATATGGCTCAGCACAGGGATACAATTTTCTCCATGCTTTAAAACAGCACATACAACTGCAATTTCAGAACATTAACTTGCAACTTGAAAGTACACACCAGACCCGTTCACTGGCTGCTATGGTTCGGGGTAAACACTGTTCCCTCTTAGACATACCAATTTGGCATTAACTCCAAAGTCCACATGAGATGGAGTGTTGAGTGTCTTGCTGAACTCTCGGGCTCTTTCTCCTTTTTGGGCAGTGCTAAGCACTTTTTGGGGCATCAAGAGTCACCGGGTTCACTTTGCTGCCCTCCAGCTACCCCAGGCCAGGCTGCTCTCACGGTTAGGAACCTTGCCTAAACTCTTAGCATATTCAGAGTAATTGTATAGCCACACATTCTTTGGCTCATATTCAACTTTCTTGAACTAATTTTCCTTCCTCCATGCTGTTTACTTCGCTGACATATTTATGAAAGGATCTCAGCTTTGGATGACTGATGTAAGGAGCCTGAAGGCTCAGGAATGCTGTTGATGCTTTTCTTCTCCAAGTTCAGTATCAGGTGGCTTTTTTCCTTTGGTTGGTTTTGGTTTTATATTGAGGATGAGTGACCAGGACTCTGCATGGTGTTCCAGCAGACGGCTGAAAAACACTTTGTGCAGTTACAATATTAGCATACTTTCCTCTCTGTTGGAAAGAATTTGCGGTGCTTTGAAAGATTGCATCTGCCTTTTTATGGCTCTATCACTTAGGCGACCATATTCATTTTATTACCAACTTGCATACCTCAAGCCTTCCCTCTGGATGAGTTCTCACCTTGCCAAAGTTAGCGTTAGGGTTTCTCATATGCACAGATTTGCTTTTCAAACTAGTAAATTTTGTGTACTTTTATTCTCACAGTTCTTATGGGTCTTTATTCTGTGTATGAGACTTGAATACTCCTTTGTACTGGCAATGCCTCTTGTCTTTATGTGCAGCAGACTTCATCAGCACAACATCTATACGAGGACTGTTCTTGAAAATGTATTTTTAAGTGATTCCAAGACTGATTCTTGATTAATTCCATTAGTACATTTCTTCCAGTCTATTCCTTCTATATATTATACAAATGTTCTTCAAGCTTGAAAAAAGAAAGTCTATCTGTATGGATATAGTTTAGATTCAGAAAAGTCTATTGTCAGATATGTCTGTTCAATAGTCTGCTCCACAGTGTCATATAGAATAAGGACTAACTTTATGCCTGGGCATCCCCATAATGAACTCCCCTTTCATTTGGATGTCTTGACTGAAAATTCTCATAAAAATTCTTGAAACTTCTTGTTAAATTAAAAAAAAATAAGAAATTAAAAATTAAACACAGCCATGAATTAGTGCCGCTACTTGAGGCTAGACATGAATTAGTGCCACTACTTGAGGCTAGACTACAGGCCTGGTTTATAATTCTATATTAAAAACCCGAAGGATTTGTTTAGATAAAGTATTCATAGCATCCATACATTGGAAATTATGCACAAGTATGTACACACACATAGGTGCACAACAACACATCTTCATTATTCACAATAGCAAGCATTGAAGCATTACAACATAAAAGATGACAAAAGAAAAGACGGTATTATGGGATTATTTCTTCTCTTTTGCTATGTGTCGCTTTGATATCTATTTAAAGAAGAAGTTTTCAGCACACTATCAGTTACGAAGCTTGAGATCTCTATTCCAAGTATAGTGCAAATTGATTCAGATATTGTCACCGTGGATATCAATAAGTCAGAAACTGGTGAAATTAATCGCAACACTTGACTATTCCTTTATGCATCTTTGTTAAAGGCCTAGCATATCACTTTGAAGATATCCATAGTAAACATATGCATACATATGTGTATAAATATATATTTCTTAATTGCCGTAAGATTTTTCAGTAGAGCACTCCACTATCCAGAGTCATCTAAAGGAGGCTTGAAAATACTGTGTTTTATATATAATTGCTGCCAGGAGTTACTCAAAAGGCTAGCAACAGGGAAAAAATGAAACTGCCTGTAGCCAATTTTAATACAACCTGTTATTCTTCCTATCCCATGATAGACATGAGTTCTGAGTGAAATAGAAGTAACATTTGGCTGGCTAAAAATCTTTACAGACAACTCTGCCAACAGACATTACACATTAACATTGACAATGTCTGATGTTCATTGTACAAACATTCTCCTTGTGTTTCAAGTCAGAGCCAAAAGATATTTTATGGCTTACATAAAGTTTAGTGGCAGCAGCAGAGGCATATTTTTATGGACAGTAGAGTAAAAGTCCTCCTGTTCCTGAAAAGGCTGCTGGGAAACAGCTGGCAGTCACAACTTACCGAGAAGTACAGATATTGAAATAGAGTATAAAATATAGCTGTCACTCTCACATTTTCCAGGATGGACACCAAGCACTACGCGATACAGTTTTCTAAGCATTAATCATGTCTTCCAACAAAACTTTTGCTTTCGAAGTTGACTAATAGATTTACAATGCAATCAGTTCCCACTGAAATAAAGTGGAGGTGGGTTGTGGGGAGTTTTCTGGGGAGAGAAGGAGCCACTCTAAAAATTCTGATTCCTTGGAAACACAAAGATCAGCTGCTCACCCAGACTATTTCAAGCTGAAAGCTACACAACCGTATAGGTCAGCAGAAACGCAAAGGTTTTGCAAAAGGCATTTTCTGCCTCAATATAGAAAAGGAAGAAAATGCACATTCAAAATGAAAATAGTAATAAAACCCCCCAAATTCATAAAAGTTTAAATCAAAAGGTTAGTCCTAAAATAAGAGGATTATGCATTTTGCATAGCAATGTTACTGTTACTGTCTTAGACTTTAATCATCGCCTAACAAAACGTGATATGTGTGTTTCAAATATCCTGGTACTTTCCTTGTTGCTGTTGGCAAGTGTCACAGGCAGAAAAGGCTCTGTGCCTCTTGGCGTATAACTTTCGGAAGTCTCACTGCAGAACGGTAACGTTAACACTCAATGGTGACAAACTTTATTGACAATACTTTCAATCCATGATAACAGAAAAGCTTGACGTGTCATTATGAACCGAACACTAGAAACGGGGCAAGGATGTGAAGCTGATCTCACTCCTCACTTGCTCAGAACTGCAATAAGTTTTCAACAAGGCCACAACATTCTGGCCCGCCGGGCTGAGTCCGAGACTATTTCTATTGCACGACAATAACTTGACACACAGTCTCTCTCTCTCTGGCAAAAAGCAGCAGCACGTCTTCAAAGGTACACTGGAGAAGTCTGCTTAGCAATTGGCACATGAACAGCTTAAAGATGAAAGTGATTGCTATTCATGAATTAAAAAAAAAAGATGGAAGAATGCCACTTTTTCTCTCTCATATTGAGTTTGCTTTTGCAATAGGCAAATTATTATGCATCTTCATTAAATACTGTCTATATTTGAAAAGAATGTTCCTGTTCATTACCTGACAGAGCTTAAGTGTAAAAAAGCTGAAGGCCAAAAGAAGTGCTCCATATGATTAGCTCTGATTTTCTGTTCTACATAAAGAACATCATTAAAATGAAATTATTATTCACTGTAACCAATATAATTCAGTCCAACTGTTAGAATTAGTGTTTTCTCAAACTCTGTTCTAGGAGAATGATCCAGTCTCCTTCTCTGGATATGTATTTTCTATATGACATAGAAGATCAGGGTGCCCAACTGCTATAACCTTTGGCTGCAAGCCATTGGGAGATGGATAGAAAACTTTGCACAGAGTACTAGCCTCTTTGATCAAGAAGTTATTTAAACAGTGTTGTTCAGCATTTGAATATTCAAAACAGAATTTGTCATGCTGTGGATGTGAACAGCAGAGGAAGTTCTGCAAACTGTTTAGGAGAGCTATAAGATCTAAAACATCAGAACAAGATAACATTTTTTTTCTTCCCAGGAAAGATAATCTATATTTAATAACAGAGCACCAGGAGAGGGGCACTCTTAACAGGATGAGAAATATTATGGTGTTTCTGTTGTTAAGCAGTGAAATATAGCTATTAAATCATTAAAACTTCTGTAGTGCTTAAATACGACAGAAGAAAATTGGTCCCAATGAGATGATATGATCTTATTTCAGTCTTTTAGAATGGTGAATGTGGGCAGCAAGATTGGGAAGCACAGTATTTTTCAGTGAAATTTCAGGGCATAACCACAATTGTAGTGAATCAATTTTGACTTCCCGGAGAGATTTATGCACAGATGTATAATACAGCACATTAATCCCTCATGTATCCTAAGAGGGGAAACACACTGCTTATTAAACAACTTTTTATTTTTTTCCAAGTCCTTTCACACAGTCATTTGTTCCCCAAAACCAAAATGAACAATTTGGATAATAGCAGTATTTTGACCGAAAGAAATACTGCAATATCCCCATATACGTAATGCTCCAGCTACACATATTATAACACGAAGGGATTGCAGAGGCCGATCGTTTCGCCAGTCTGTGTCCGCCTCTGTGGGGCTCTGGGCACGAAGGCACAGATGTGGCCAGAACACCAGAAATGCTGCTTTAGAGACTCGCTCTTTGAGCCACGAGCAGCTGGGCAAAATTTGAAGCAGATCTAAAACTGTTCAGTGTTGCTCTGGGACCAATGAGGCACAACCAGTCCCTCGGTTCCCAAGGCAAAAGGGGTGGAGGAGAATAATTTTTTCAAATATTTCAGAAGCACAGAGTTTTCTGGGTTGGTTGGTAGTTTTAAATTATCTTTTTTTATGCCAGTTTGCGTCCTGCAAATTGAAGTATCTTCCCAACATAAAAAAAAACCCCCGTGCACACAAAAAGAAAAAGAAAATAATCACAAAAAACCTGAATCCTGCAAGTGTTTTATTGCCCTCCATATAAATCAGTGATGGGAAGAGACGATAGATTATCCGTAACCTATGAAGCATGCAGACAGCGTGCCAACTTTCCTCTTGTGCATCTGCTCATCCAAAGTGCAGCCAAGAGATATTAGCAGACTTTTCTGAAGACAGGAACAGCAGCAGTGACGTACCAGAATCATTGCAAAGTGGTCACAAAGCTAACTTTTGTCAGGTGATTAATAGCCAGTGTCTCTAAAATTTCCATTTTAATTACCTGAAGACTGTTTACACTTATGAGAAACGCCCTTCAGTCTTATCAACACTTCTGCATTTTTCTCAAAAATACATCTTTATAGGAGCACTCACACTTCCTTACAAGTTACCAGAACCCTACAACTTCACACTCTATTTGGATTTCATATCCTCAGCCACTGAAATAAAACAAATGTCAACAAATATCGGCTCCACTCTAATTTTATAGACCCTGACAGCCTTCAGCAGCTTACTCTCTGTTAATTCCTTTAATAACCTTGTTCTCACTATCATATGTTATAGTTTATGACTTCCTTTTTAAATCAAGTTGTATCACCCCAGAGGAAACAAAGCATCTACTCCTAGCAGTGCAGTGAAAACAGCACAGTTGGAGAAAACTAGTGTGTAATCATGAGGCGTTATTACTTTTCCAGCAATTGTACCACCAGTGTCAGTGCAGTGCTTTGCTAAAGCACCAGGCTCCTTTTTTATCTTATTTTAATTAACTTTTATTTCCTTTTTAATAAGTGCATCAAAAATAATATTTATTAAATTGATTACATTTTGGATCCAGGACTCTAGGACTAGCTCTGAAACCTTGATTTATTTCTTTTAACTCTTTGTTTTAAAAGGTAGAGGGCATATTTCTGTAGACATAGCATATACCACTTTCTATGCGTTCATTCTGTCAAAGGTATTTGTTCTTCACAGGCAATAAGCTGAGAACTCCAGGTTAGAAGAGCGTGACTTAGTCAGGAAAACTTAAATGTTCAGCTTAAAGGGAAAGTTCACTTTTGGTGCCCCATGCCAAAACCGCATCCTGAAAACTCGTAGTGGAAGTGGTTCAAGACTGAAGTACAGCACATCACAGGCTCCGCTTGCAGAGCAAATCCAGGCACCCAACAAGAGCTAATAATAACGGAGTGGCTGACTGCTGTGATAGTGCAGTTCAAATTCACGCGGAATTGTGCTGAGAAGTCTGGGTAAGGCCAAAGGATGAATTTGTGATACAGCCCAGAAAGCTCCTCAGGTCCCAGCTGGCAGACATTAAATGAATGCTCTCACAAAATCTTCCATTTCCGTTACTTAGGAAGGGAGGAGGGGGGATATAAAAATAAAGAATTTAAGGCTTGTGAAAGGGCAGACAGGAAGACCACCTGATGTTTTACTCATGTGGAATTGTGCTGTGTTAGTAATTGCAAGTAATTTCTAACCACTTTTCTGCATATGGTGGTAGGGGGACCCATACTTTAATTTAGTGTTTGAGACAACATAGCTTATTTTTATTTCAAGTGCTTATTTCGGGTTCCTCCCCATGTAGTATTAGGGTGCCCTTGTGAGAAAGTCTTCACTCAATCACCTTTGCAAAGATAAGAATTTAACAAGCTGCTATTGTAGGACTCACTCAGAAATAGCCAGGTACCTTCTCTATATTCAGTAATGTCAAAGTCAGTCATAAAACAGTAATAAAAGAAATTTAAATTAAATTATACTTAAGACTTAATTCAATATCCCTGGTATCCCTGGTATTTTACTCTTAAACTACTGGTCAATTTAAATGTTCTGTCTTTCACAGAATCACAGAACATTAGGAGTTGGAAGGGACCTCGAAAGCTCATCCAGTCCAACCCCTGCCAGAGCAGGATCACCAGACCAGGTCACACAGGAACACGGCCAGGCGGGTTTTGAATGTCTGCAGAGAAGGAGACTCCACAACCTCTCTGGGCAGCCTGGGCCATGCTCTGGCACCCTTACAGTAAAGAAGTTTTTCCTCATGTTCAGGTTGAACCTCCTGTGCTCCAGCTTGGGACCATTGCCCCTTGTCCTGGCATTGGACATCCCAGAGCAGAGCCTGGCTCCTTCCTCCTGACACTGCCCTTTACAAATTGATAACCATGAATGAGGTCTCCCCTCAGTCTCCTCTGCTCCAAGCTAAAGAGACCCAGCTCCTTCAGCCGCTCCTCAGAAGGGAGATGCTCCACTCCCTCCATCATCGCTATAGCTCTGTGCTGGACTCTCTCCAGCAGTTCCCTGTCCTTCTTGAACTGAGGGGCCCAGAACTGAACACAATATTCCAGATGTGGTCTCACCAGGGCAGAGCAGAGGGGCAGGAGAACCTCTCTCAACCTGCAACCACCCCTCCTGATGCACCCCAGGATGCCATT